>NC_080740.1:77016640-77319670 GCF_020826845.1 Diceros bicornis minor | reverse complement strand
CAGAGAAGGCTGGACTTGAGTTTGGTATTAAGTAAGGAAGATAGGGCACAAAAACCTGAAGTAGGTACAACCTGTCCTGAAAACCTCAGGGAAGATAATAGGTATGGTGGGAGAATGGTGGGCAAGCTTTGAAGGTATAAGATGAATATGCATATTTTAGAAATCAAGCAATGAACATGGATTTCATCCACGGAGCTGGTGTTTCTAAAATTGTGGTCTGCATGCCACTGTTGGAAAGTAAGATGGATTTAGTGGTAAATGGACTTTTTATTTTAGCATTTATGTATTTCTTATACTGGAAATCAGGAAAATATAACTAGTGCCGGGAATCTAAGCCAAAAAGGTGAGTTAAAGACAAAAAGAAAGTAAATAATAGCTAAAGTACATGAGTTTTGTCAAAAAATTGTGAAGATATTTCATGAAACACTGATGTTTGCATCTCTGAAGACTGCATGGAAGCTTTAATGGTTTTCTAATATAGGAAGAATGTGATATATTCTTTTAGATTCAGAATGCTGACATTTGGCTCCCAAAAATGTAGGTTCCACTAAAAAACTCGTTCGCCCACTTTTCTAACCCACATTTCAGGATGAAAGCATGAAGGAAAAAAGTTCTGCTTAATACTAAAGATCATGTAGATAATTTGGTGAACTGGTAATGGCAGCGTGACCAGAAAGAGCAAAGTCTTTGACTTTAGAGTAAACAATGAGTCATGGAAAAATATATAATAGAACTCTGTACTGCTTATTAAATTGTGAGAAAATTGACTGTTTTTTCAATATAGTTGTCACAAGCAACCAATCCTACAATTACCTACTAGCCAACAAATCTAAGCAAGCCACCATGCTAAAGCCATCATGGATACAGAGATAATTTAAAAAAAGGCTTCTGTTGTGAAGTTTGTGATTTATTGGAGTGAGAGGGCAGAAAAGGGGGAATAAGACAAACGCTTAAGCAACACAAGGCAGAAATTATGTTTTCATAAGGTGAGTGAAAGTGCTCTGAGAGAGTTAATGGAATAATGATGTTGATGATAATAATATTAAATAATAATAATGATGCCTTCCATTTATTAAGTCCTTTCTATGTGCCAGGTAAAGTTTTAAGCATTTTTAATGGAGTCTCTCACTTAATCCTCAGAGCAACTCTGCAATATTGATGATATTGAGCTTAAATATATTAAATAATTTATACAAGCCAGTATTCAAACTTGAGCTGCCTGACTCCAAGAGTGCACATTCTTAAAAATTGCTCCAAGTTATTTTGGTGGTAAGGTCAGTAAAGGCCTCATTGAGAAGGTGTTGTTTATTTAAGGCTTAAAGTCATACAGAAGGTAAGGATGAGTTAAGAAGCCATTCAAAGGAGAAAGGAGACAGAGATCCAGTGTGTGTATAGGATTGGCTAGTCGTGTTCAGAAAAACATTAACAGATTACTTCTGTCACCAGCTGGGAAATTACAGAAAACAAATCTGGAAAGTTCCTGAGATGAGGTGCTTACATATTAAGAGCAATAGCTTGTGCTTAATTGAACCTACTGAATTCCTGAGCCATGATGAAAGTTGTGCTTCAGGAAGACTCATTGGGTCACAGTGGGAATAAAACAGTGTAGTGATTAAGAGCATAGGTCTGTGAGCAAACCACTTGAATTTATATCCCCGTACCTGATCCCTGCAATTAAATGACTCCCTGGAAGTCTCAGTTTCCTCATCTGCAGTGATACCCTCAGTGTAGATGACAGTAAATATGACAATGGTTATGAGAATTAAAGTAGAACGTTTATATAAAATGCTTTCTATGCTGCCTGTAGTTAGTGCTCAGTAAGTGCTAGCTTTTATGATTAATGTGTAAAGGACAGATTGAAGAAGAGAGAGACTGACAGCAGGGACTTAACTTAATAGGCCACCAACATAGTCCAGATGAGAACAGACAGAATCGTGAACTAGGACAGTGGCAATAGCAACTGAAAAGAGGACAGTTACACAAGATATTTCAGAGGCATCAGTGCCTTCGTGATTCATTAGATGTGGGAGGCAGACATGACTCTGAGTGTTCACGCCTGGCTCACTGGGACAATGATGGTGCTATTACCAGATATAGAGCAAACAGGAAGAGATGTTGGTTTGGAGGAGAAATCATGGATCCAGAATTTGTTTTGATGTATTGACTATGAATTAAACGTATTCTTCAAGTCTTATCAATCTACCACCGAGACAATATTTTTCTCAAGGGTGATGCAGATACAACTGGTGGTAAAGGAGATGATTCAGGTGGTGGATGCAAGGATGATCAAATAGCATTGAATCACATGGTGAGAAAATTCTTTCCTGTGAAATGCTCCTTCTATCCTGTTTACATTAAGGAAATGGTTTACTTTGGAGCTAGTTGCACTTTCTCGTTTCTCTAATATCTCTCTTTCTCTCTCTCTCTCTCTTTTTCAATATACTCAGTCTGAGGAACACAAATATGATGCACTTAAAACTTAAGAACGTTTGTTTTTCATCATTTTTTATGTCAACTTCTATTTATGTCAAATGTTTCTGGTTTTCCAATTATGATCCTAATATGAACTTTCCTTTAAAAAATCACTAGTAAAAACAATGAATCAATTGAAAGAAAAAATACTAAGGAACCAGCAGTACAGTCACTACTTGGATATACCAAAGTCACGCAAGGTGGGCTTGAATGAATGAAGGTTAAAAATCCATGCGGTAATCTAGGTCAAATTTTAGGCAATAGTCTCACCCAGTTTTGACAGAGGCTTCTCAAAAGGAGACACGTTTACTATAACTCTAGGAGAAAACCACATTTTAGTGGTTAAGATTCAAAAAGGCTGTAAATTTAATCTTTGATAATTTTCCAAGAAAGTTGTTAATATAACTTCCTGGTAGATATTAACTAGTTATGGAGCTATGCTTTGAAAATAAGAATGGCATCAAAAATCAAACAAATGATCAAGGAGAAACTTCCAATCATTACAAAATCACTTGTCATAAGAATCAAGCTGCCTCTTAGCATCGGTGGTGTTTCAGTTCAGCCCTTTCTCTTCACAGAGGCAACTGAAATGGTACTGCACACAACATGCAAACCAGTGAGAATATGGAGTGAACAAGGAAACCAATGTGGAGGCTTGCTACCACATCATAATTCACAAAGGAGTCGATGTGATCAATTAAATGATGCTACTCAATATCAAATCTAATATCTTATCAATGCAGCTTCGTGGTGATTTCCTTAGGAAGATTAATAGCCTGGTGACACCTTGGTAATTTTTCTTGCCATGCTTTAAGTAGATCATTCCATTTCTTCTGAAATTATCTCTTAATAGACAGTAAATGCTCTAGATTATTCTCAGTATGAGACATTAGGGAGGGAATGATCTTAGGCTCTGTGATATAAAGCCGACCCTTCTCTCACCACCATTTTGTTTTAATGCCACTCTGGTCTCAAATAACTAAATAAAAGATCTGCTAATCATGAGTTTGTGGGTTTTGTTTTAGGGTGCTAGAATAATTATAGAAATATGAATATATAACAGAACTTAATGCCCAATTTCTCATTCGGGAAGCATGCAAAATTGGAGATTATTTTTACACTTGCTCTTCCTTTCACAGATGGAAGATTTCAGTTCTGAGGCAATCCTGAATCTCTTTTTTGGGTACCAAAGGAAAGACTATTCTAGTTCTTGATGGTCAGGATTTCCAGTGAATAAGGGAACAGAAGGCAACTTTTCAAAAATATACTCGAGCATTTTTTTGACCTCCTTTCAGATTCTTTTTGCAAAAATAAGAGAGTCTTTAGGAGAAATCTGTAAATGCCAAAGCCAGTATTAGGGCCGGATAGCTCTTAGATTTAGAGGATGGTGTTTAGGAAGGTAGGATCTTAAATTTTCATCTTTGTGTAGATCCTTAATTTGCTTCTCTCTGTATAGTAGACCAAGGCCTTATTCCAAATTAGTCAACATAAAAATATGTCTCATGAATTCCAGGAAAAAAAATCAGGTATGTGTGAGTCAATCAACAGAAAGCAGCTCACCTCATGGAAATATATCTCAAAAGACATGTCTTAATAGGTGGCAAGCTCAGAACACAATGTTTATAGTATTTGAAATTGAAACATTTAAATTCATATAATTTAAAAAGGAGTAGCTGGAGTATTCTGTCTAGAGAATATATACTTAACATTGCAAAGGGTTCGTACTGGCCACCCATGAGATATGTCGGATCTGGAAATGAGTTTCACTTGGCCCACATGAATTTTTAAATCAATTGAATTAATTCCATTAAAAATCATGAAATTTGATATAAAAACACAGACTTCTAGCTTCTCTTGAAAAATCTGAAGTATTGACCACATTAGCCCCTATGCACACTTGATAATTATAATTAATATTGGTAAGAGCTACTGTTTATTGAGTGTTCACTGAGTGCCAGGTATCAGTCTATGCATTTTTTTTCATACACACAGTATGTCTGAGATGCAAATTTTTTTATCCATATTAGGTATCCGAGGAAGCTGATCCCCTGAGAAATTCAGTAATTTGTTCGATCTCTATAGCTAGTAACTGATGGAGTTGGGATTTGAACCCAGGCCTGTCTGGTACCAAAGCCCAGTCCCTTTCCACTGATGGAGACAGTTCAAAATATTAAATTATTGAATGGAGAATAAGTCCGTATCCACTATGGTCACTTTTCTGCATTTGGAGAAAGTTCATTCTCCCTCTGTGATTACTTTAAGTGCTACTATTTCAATACATTATGGGACATTTCCTAAAAGAAACAATACGCCAACACAATAAATATTTTCTTCTTTTTTTAATAATTGCTATTCACTCTGCTTAAAGAAATTAAGCAAAAAATTTACTAACCCAATTTTAATCCAATTTACTTCAAAGTGATAAAATCCATTTATACTAATCTATTATACTAGAATACTAATTATAATTTTCTTTGGTAAATTAAAACACTTCATTTAATTTTCTGAATATCATTTGTAGACAGGTATTGAAAAACTTTCTGAATCATATATACCAGAATTTTAAGTCTGGAAGGGTCACTCAAAATTCTTTACAAGTGCATCTTACCAGAAGTTGTCTTCACTACTTCAGTGGTATTTCTCAATCCAACAAATGAAAATTGATAAAGCCTCCAAGATCTTGTGTCACCCACTTCAACAGAACTACGCTTCCATTGATAGACAATTTCTTCACGTGGATAGCCATCTGCCATGAGATGGGAAGGCAAACATTTAAAATTATCATAAAAGAACATATGTAGCAACCACTTCCTATGAACAAGACACTGAAGTAGGTATGGAGAGAGATGAGAGTTATGAGTTAGATGAGGATCCTGGTCTAAAGAGCATCACGGTGGGGGAAATAAATACAATGACATCATATCCTAATGGGAAGTTAGATTTAAAAATTATGAGGTAAAAATTACCCTTGAAAATCACTTAAATTGCATAGAAGGTATACCATACATGGTTTCGTATATCCTGTATGCATACTTTATATTGTCTGGGGTAAGATATAAAAAGTGACCAGTAAATAATAAATAGTACATATGCAAGATATTATTTCATGGTGAAGGGGAGTCAACAGGACAAGATTTTGAGAGTCATACAAAAGCAGAAAATAATGAGAGAACAGACTCAAATCTTCTCCACAGCATGCCCTTGGAGAGAAAGATGATTGGGAAAAACAACCTCAACTATTTACATTATTCTCTCTCTCTCAATTTGGGGCTACTTCATTTTAATATACATAGAAATCTACTAATAAAATCAGAAAGTAGAAGAGCAAAGGGGAAGATACCAAGGAGCACTACTTAGATTCTGAAGGGATCAATCATGTTCAGCCAAGAGAATAAATAGAAAGCCTTCCTGAAAGAGGTATTACACTGATAACATAGTGGTTATCAGTACCATTTCCTAGCCATGACACCCTGGACGAGTTTCTTAATTTTTTTCTGAATTATTTGTTTCCTAACGCGGATGATGATAGTTTTTATTTCATGGACTTGATTGTCAATATATATTTGTTGAATGGATAAACATTATTATTAAGTAAATTGTAGAATAAACTGTTTCAAGTAAAATAACTGAATAGATAGATAAACAGATTAAAAAACTAGAAATTATTTCAACTGTTGGTCTACTAATAATGCCGTGCAAAGATAAGTCTTGATTATAGAGGCTGATTGACTACTTGGAATAAAATTCCTTGTTTCTTCCTTTTCTCTCCTTTTGGTTCAACTCTTTGTCTTGTACATGTTTATTAATTAAGAGGAAAGAGAAAAGAAAGCAGGATCCCTAGATTGCTATACAGCAGGGCTAGGGATGCAGGATGTGGTGAAAACTGAGGAAAAGAATGATGATATTAGGGAATTTTCAGTGGAGAACGTGTTGGTGCCTAACTTTTTTTATAGCAATAAGTAATATTAAGTTGTGTTGGGGTTCAGAAGACAGCTGTCAATTGGTGACCTGATGGCACAGAAATCCTCAGTTGTTGAGTTTTAGCTGACTCAGGAAAGGACTAGTCCCAGTTGGAAAATTAAAAGAAAAGAACTCTAATCTCCTAAAGCTCAGAGAAGCTTTCACTCAAAAATATGCCATTCTTGGATAAAGTAAAATATATGAAATAAGATTTATAATGGGATTTTTTCTCAATATATGTGATATACAGTGATATTTTTCCTCTGGTTCCCTCTGGAATTAATTAATGATAAACAGATGATTACTTCTCTCATTATTGATTTTTTTTGAAAGTATGGTTATTATGATTTAGTTGGCTCTTATGAGTCTCTCTCACTCCCTGGCCGAGAAATTATATTTATAAAAATATAAACTTAATATTTATAATCAGTTTTTCATCCTGCCTAATATGCACAATTGGCAGACCAAAAATAAGGAGGAGGTAAGCAACCTAACACAGATGCTAAACAAATAATGATGCAAACATATGGGAGAAACTGAAGCTTGTTTTTGAATCAGGCAGGAAATATCTGTGAAGGTTATTAAAGCTTAATTTGTGTTAGAATCATCATAGATCTTCTTGCTATAGTCTATTATCTGATGATAATAATAATAATTACTAAAAATAATAGAGCTTTTTATTGAATCTTGTGTGTTAGGTAGTATACTAAGCATTTTACATATATTTTATCAACAAAACAATACTGTGGTGGGGCAGGTCTTATAGTCTCTATTGGGCACCTGGGAATGCGGACTCACTGAGAGATTTAGTAATTTGCTCAAGCCTATAGTGATGGAGTTGGGATTTGAACTGGACCCATATGACATCCAAAATCAGTCTTTTGCTTACTGGTGGATAACAAATTTTAGATGTTACTAAACTCCAGGAGGAGGAGGTAATTTTCAATTTTTATCTTTAACAGATATATCAAAAGTGGAATGAGCAAACAGCACTGTTGGATCTCCGTGTGTCCCTGCATGTAAAGGGAGAAAATAAGTAGCAAATGTGTTGCTGCTCTCTTCCCCTAGGCCCATCGTGGGAGGGGGATGTATAATCCACCATTGCCCCTTTCCCTTGAGTCCAGGCCTGACTTTACAGTCCTTGTCAATAAAGGCCTCCAGAAGACAACCACTGACAGTTTGTTAAAAGTTTACACCCCAATGAAACCTATTTGTAATTCCTGATAAAATAGATCCTTTTTTGCAGGAATCGTTCTTACTAGGCACAAGCTGGTGTTATGATGAAAGAAACTCAATATTTTCAAAGTCAACAACATTGCTTAATGCAATTTTCTATTCTCTAAGAGTCTCCCAATTAATTGACATTGGAATCAGAAAGATAATGGTGAGAGGGGATACAAAATATACGAGTATTACTTACAGCTGGAGAACTCCAAGGGGCAGGAATGTTCATCCATTGGAAAGTTGTGCAACTGTAATTGGCACTCAGCGTCAATTGTCAACCTAAATAGAAAGATATGAAACATGAATACATGAAAGATTTTAGATATGTTTTAAAAATGTACATTAGCAAAAGTTCTAATGACCATTTGTTTTTATTCCTAGAGAGTATATCTCACATTCTTATTGATAACACAAAGTAATCCTCACTGAAGAAATCCACCAACTCCAGGAGAAAATTATCTAAGACTCAACGTAGTCCATTCATTTTCGCAGACCAAACAATATGATCTCATTGACCTCAACTCTATTTATTCAAAATTTATGATCACGTAATTTGGGTGTTTTCTTTGGTAAATTAATTGCACATGAGATAGCTCAGCGAACATATTTAACTTAACAGAACAAACTGTTTTAAGAACTTAAGCTCATTTATTGTTTGCATGTAAATGGATGCTGATAATTCTCAGATCTTATCTGCTAATTAAAGCAAAATCCTAGGTTTGTAAGTATTTGTTAGCTGTTAGCTTTAAATTACTATATGTGAGTTTAAAAATACCTATGTTTCACAACGAAGTATTATGCATTCTTGTAATGGAATAGCTACGAAGCCAATAAATAGGATGTTACGGAGTAAAAGGATATCTAAAGGCAAACAAGAAATGTTAAATACACACACAGACATATTAGAAAAATGTTTGCCGATGAGTCTCAATTAGTTTGCATCTGGTGTGCTTATTTAAACATACAGATTTTCTGGGTCTCAATATCAGCTAGGATTCTAGGTGGGGAGAAAATTTAAAGGAATCCCAGATGTATTGACTATCTTTGGAGATGTATAAATATATTCTACAATTGTAATGGTGGTGGGTTGATGATTTTTAAAATTTCATATTCGTTAGCTATATTTCTTAAAATGTGCAAATATCAATCTTGAAGTAATAAAAGTGTTATTTTATGAACATTGATTTACTTTAAAAGATTTTACAGTTTAGCATAAATTTTAATTGGGGAGAATTTATTACTCTATGGTATAATAGAGCAATTATTGATCTTAAAATATAACTAATTATCATTGAGCCCTTAATTGTCTATGAGGCACTGGGTAAGTAATTGTCCTCTTATTTAGTAAGTGTTATTATGACTTCTAAACTTGAACTTGTCCAAAGTCACAAAGCTAGTGCCACAGTTGAGATTTGAACCCAAGGTTATCTTTCTCCAAAGCTGGAGGTTTTAATCATTGCCACTCAGCAATTACATGCCTTTTCAAAGAAAAGATTAGTTTTATTCACAAGTGAAATTATAATTAAATTTAATGTTTTATTAGTATTATTTCTCCAAATTAAACTGGAATTTTTGAAATTGAAAATAAAATAGATCAAAGATACAAAGATAGATAACATACATAAATATCCATGCACGCACACACACACACAAACACACACACACACACACACACCCTTCCTAACTAACTAAAGATAAGCAACAAGAATAAAATCATCTCTCGATGTTGATTGGCAACTCATTCAAACCTTGACTGAATCTCATGAGTTACATTTTTGAGATGGTTCCATAATTGAATATTCTAATGATTCCACAAATTAAAAGAAGTTAATAAAATGACTATAATGTTACAAGAGCAATAAAGGGACTTCAGATAGTGTGACTAACAATATTTCAAAACCTAGACTGAGCTCTGATTTATCAGACAAACTTTGATTTCCACTAGATTCTAATTTCAGTCATTACTTTATCTCTAATGTGATGAAACCCATGATGAATACAAAATATATGCAATGAATTTCTTTTGCAATTGTGGCCACTTTTCCTAGTAAGTGACATAACTTTGATAAAGATTTTGGAGCCATTTTAAAGTATTATATTCTGTATGTTGAATGTCATATAAGGCATAAAGTACATGCTAGTGCATTTAACATGAATCATTCTGAAGCTAGAAGTTCCAGGATACTAAGATCTAGAAGAATCATATTATTCATATTTTTACTGAGAATATATACATATAATTTTAATGTCCTCTATGCTTACTATATTTCAGTGTCTGTGTTAAGGACTTTACATATCACCCCATTTAGTCCTTATAACAACTCTGTAAGATAAGAATCATTATCTCTATTTTGTAAAAATTAAAGAAATGAAAGGTAAGAGTTTGCTCAGTTGTAGTACTAAAGAGTGCTAAAAGAGCCTTGGGCGAGGGGTGACAGGCGGAATGGTGCCTTCTTTTCAATACTCTCCATCAATTCTCGCCTAATTCCTCTAAAAAAAAATGTAACCAAGTACAATCACATGCCACGTGACATTTCAGTCCATATCAGACTACATATGTGGTGGTGGTCCCATACAATTAGTACCATATAGCCTAGGTGTGTAGTAGGCAGTATCATCTAGGTTTGTGTAAAGTACTGAGAGGAGGAAGAAATTTTCCTCTACCCTTCCAGGTTTTTCTGGCTGGTCTAAGACTTAAACTGACATGAGACACATTAACAGGAGAAAAACAAGTTTAAAAATATGTATACGTGGGAGAAACCCAGGAAAACTGATTAACTCGCCAAAATGGCCACAGCCCTCACCTTGAATACCATCATCAGCTAAAGACAAAAGAGGATGTTGGGGGTGGGGAGAGTCAGGGACTTCAAAGGGAAGGAAGGCAATCTACAGGTAGGTAAAAAGGAGCAAATGTTTGGAACACAAGTGTTTGGCCACAGACAAACAGAAGAACACAGAGGGGAGCCCGACAAACAGACTTTCCTAGGTTCCTTCCTGTCAACCACCTAGTTCAAGTTGTGCTAAGGTGATAGCTCCCTTCCTGAGACAGATTTTTTTAACTGAATCCTTTTAGGCAGTTAAACGAGAAGTAATAAAAAAAATTTTCTGAGTCTTTTGTTTCTCAAAATTAATCAGCTCAAAATAATCCTCATGTTAAAGAGACACATTTTGGGCTGGCAAGTTTCGTTCCCCTTCAGCACACTCTATGATGTTTGTACAATGACGAAATCGCCTAACGATGCATTTCTCAGAATGTATCCCCGTTGTTGTGATGCATGACTGTAAAAACATCAAACATTATACAAATAAAGCCTTGAGCTATGTCTTCTAGCACCAAGACCCCTACTACCATATAGCTGCCCCTAAGTCCTGTACATAGAAATTCTGGAGAGTTGCCCTATTTCATACAGATAGTAAGATATAGAGCTTAGAACCAAAGCCAGATTTGTCTGATTCTTACCTCAATGTAAGAATTTATTTTTTATGTTATTTATTATGTTGTTTCATAATATACTCTCACCACTGAGAAACTTCAACGTAAAAATATTGTAAATGCATGTAAGTATGAAGTGCTAAGATAATAACATAAAATAATTTAAGTAGAAAACTTCCCAAATGTTACTTAACATTTAATTTCAGAAAATAAAAGATACCTCCTTCAAGTTTTCCCAAAAGATGTCTATTCCCAAAATAGCCAATAAATTAAGTCAAACAGCCTACCAATGTAGTGGAGAGTGGGTGCTGGGAGATGGAATTCATTCTAGTTATTTGCCATTGTGCAGCTAAAAAGAGAAGGATGTATGGGAGACTTCCACATCAAAAATTCTCCTTTAGCAATAGTCTCCTTGGAAACAGAGACGTTTCCAAGCATAACTGGTGGTCCCAAGGATGACTGACTGTGTTTTAATTTCCACATTTTAAAGGAGCAGGACACACATACAAAAGCCAAGATTTGTGCAAAGATCAGGAGATCTTACAAAGGTAAGGAAAATTTCATGACCCTGTGAGAAAAGAGAGTTCTCACATCAGTCATAGAAAATAAGTTCTACCTATGACTTGTCCTTTGAAAAAGCTCATTGATAAACTAATTTTGTAGGGTCACATGCTATTATTTTGATCAAACATGCCAACCCTGATGTAGGCTTGAAATTTCTTTCGTTCTTTTTGTTTTAAGAGAGTGTGGTTGATCTTTGTTTTATTCCCAGCAATTACTCCCATCCTTTTTCAAAAGAATACCTTAAAGTGTAGAGCACTCGACCATCATTCCAAATTCTCAGCATCCTATTGGGAGTGGTTATCCAGTGTGCATCAGCCTTTTTGGAGTTTCTGAAGAAAGTGTCTGGAATCCAGATTTTCCCCACCATGTTGCTATTCAATCGGAGGACTTTAATGGTGCTGTTAAATTTCAGACGTCTGTCATACCATGTTTGGGCAAAAAATATATCAATTGTATATTCCTGTTTTAAAGAAAAAGATGACATAGAATATTTTTAACACAGTAGGATTGTATTGTAGAGCATTTGTTTTTATTGGTTTTATTCTCATTGCCAATATGAAGCAAAGCTACTTTGGCTTTGAATAGTCCAAAAGAAAGCAAAGGCTTTGCTAAGGAGACACCCATCTTTTGTAGACAAGTCGATACTTTTATGAAAAAATAGATCTATCTAAATGAATTCTGGCAAAAGATGAGAGCCCTGATACAATCATTTGCATTCGGTGTCTATGGAACAGAGTTTCTCATGTTATTTTGGGCCAGCTAATTCTTTATTGTGGGGGCTGTCTATTTAGGATATTTAGTAGCATTCCTAGCCTCTTCCCACCAGATGCCAGTAACACCAACACCAACCTCCCCCACCAAAAGTTATGGCAACTAAAAGTATCTCCAGACATTTCCAAATGTCTCTTGAGGAAAACAATTCCTCAGGCTCAGAATCACTGCTATAGACTGAAAGAAAGTCCAGAATACTCAAAGCAGTCATAAACTGGGGCTCCAGAGGCTCAGTTGCCTCATAATAGAATGGATCCTAAAGAACCTATCTTGTTAGGTAGTATGAGGATAAAAAAGGGGAATACACATAAAGCACTTTGTGCCGTGTCTGGCAGACAGCACTCAATGTAAAGTAACATTTAAAAATTTTTTTACAATTATAGTTGTTGTCCTTTTCTCTAAATAAGAGGAAATGAACCAGTTAAAAAAATAACCTTTACTACTGTACTAATCTCTATCACAAAGCATATTTGCAAAGTGCTATGATGACAAATGACTCTGTAACGATTGCCCTCAAGGATATAGCACTAAAGTGGCAAGTGATTAACTTTAATCAAAGAGAAATGAGTGATGTGAATTCAGACTGTTAGGCCTGGAGTCAGAACACCCGAGATCGAGTTTGACTATCATATTTAGATATTATTTAGCATTATTTTATAACTTGATTTTAATCATGTCTATAAATGAGAAAATTAAAGAAAACAACCTCCGTATTTTTGGAACATGAGAGATGAGGGATAGGAGTCATCCACATTTCTAGTTAATCCTCTCAACCCACCACCATTTTATGATGAAGAGCACAAAAATACAAGGAGGTTATTTATTTGTGCAAGAATACACAGCCTGTCTGGATCAGACCAGAATCTTCTTCCTTTCCCCCATTCGCACTGTTCTGTGTTATATCCTTGCACCTCCTGTCGCATGTCTCATTGTCATCGACTACATTGCCACTGGCGTAAACCAGGCCCCTTTGTACACCATTTAGTTTCATATTTGCCATCTATGAGTAACGAGAAGGGAACCTATTCTGTGAAATTCTTTGTCGACTAATTAGTGATGTGCCAGTAGATAGAGTAATTAAATAATTTCTGATCTACAATTTGGCAAAAAAACCCACAAAAACAAAAGCTTTAAGATTCTTTAAACCAGTGTTTCATAAACTGTGATCCTGGGGCAGTAGTTCTGGGGACTAGTATTCCTGAAATTAAAAGTTCTATTAAATAAACTACGTATGTAGCTTCTCCTTCTTAGATACTTACAACTTGCATTAGAATGCTAAATATTCTGAGCATTTTAGTTATAAAGAAGAAACGCGTTGGCATTTGTTTAATGATTAAACAAGCAAACTTACATGCATGGAGTATGCGGGTGGTGGTATACTTTATTTATCACCCCAATTGAGAGCAAAATTTTCTCTCTCTCTGACTCAACAAAGGGTCCTCATTGCTAGCTTGGTAAACACTGTTTTAAAGTTATTGTATCACTATGTTATGTTACATTATGTCATGTTATGTTATGTTTTATGGTATATTGGACCTATTATGGTCTCCAATCTAGTTTCTTAATTCAGATTTGGATAGAAAGTGTTATACAAGAATAAAGTTACATTTATTGTTATATCTAATGCATGATTCCCTCTGAGAAGCAATTCTGATTTGAAGCAAACTATGCCCTCTCCACACTATCAGCAATCTAAAAAGTAGTGCTTACCAAGTGAGCAATGATTGTTGACTTTTAAGAGTATAGTATTTTTACACAAAATAATTTTATACATATGATCACATTTAGTGCTCATAACAAATCATAAAAAATAATTATCTTCACATTACAAGAGAGAAAAAAAGGGTCTAAAAGATTATCTCTCCCTTCCAAATTTTTTTTGTTGGCATATTCCTTGCTATTTCCCTAATAGCTATTTCCTCTCTAATCTGTTAATAAAATAGGCAAACACTTAGAAACTTACCATATTGATAGCATTCACTGGACCAATGCTATTCACGTACATGTCTGTGTGAATTAATGTTGGTTTCACTGTAAAGAGAACCATAGAGATATTAACAATATGTTAATGTTTTAGTCTTTGTTATTCTAGAAATAGATTTATTTTGCTACGTTAGAAGTGATTTATTGCAACTAATTTGGTGCCAGTGACCAATTCGCTACATTTAAATAACTACTTGTTTTCAAAGAAATATCTCTCCTTTTAAGCATGAAAATGCAATAAGTAAGCATAGTAGAGTTTTGAAACTGATGATCCTTTAAGATTACATAAAAATGAACAAATAAGAAAACAGTGCTCAGATTTTCTTCATCCTTCTCTCAGACTTCCTGAATTTTACCATTTTTTTCTTTAGGCTCTGGAATCTATTTAGACATTGTAACCTGACTTGACCCATATAGAAAAAAATTACTACTTAGTGACCTAGAAAAAATATGCATTAGAAACATGAAGTAGACATAAAATCAACAAGTATTATGAATTATTTTTGAAACATTACACCCTGTTGATTCCTCTTTTGACCACTTTATCTTCATATACCTCTAGCCAACACAAAATCAATCTTCCTCAATGGCTTAATGGATTCTGTGACTCATAAACTAATATGAGGAAACCATATGGTAACCCAATACGCACCTATTTGTCAAAGAGGACTGATATTAAAAATCATGTACTATTACATCCATGACCAAATGCATGTGCTCCATTTTCATTTAACATTTAATGAACAAGGATTCATAGTATTATTCTGGGCTTCAATTCGACAGTACATCTGTCTCATATTTATTCACTTTCCTTGAAAGTGCCAGGTCCTAATTCTCTGTGGTGGATTGAATTCATCACTGTTCCTTGCATCTACACTCTTGCCTTTACCTCAATAAGCTACTTCTCTGCCTCTGAACTTAGGGCTTGACCATCTGACTTGTCTGGCTAATGACATATGGACAAACTTGAGCATGCTAGTTCTAATTCGAAGCATTAAGCCTTATGAGCTTCTACTATCTCTCTTGCTCTTTGCCATTGTCATGAGGATGCTCCTAGCTAGTCTGCTGGTCCCAGGAGCAGAAGGAGAGTACAGCTTTTCTAAATGAACAGCCCCAACCTGGCTTAGTTTAGATTAGACTGCCCCCAGCAAAATGCTAAATAAATGCTTATTATTTTATGCCACTGAGATATTGTAGTAGTTTATTACACAATAGGTAATATATCGTTTCTTTACCATTATTTACTTGTTTTTGATGTTACTTCATAAAGAAGTTGTCACTTTTCTTTGTCTGGGTTATCTAGGAAAATTTGAATTTCCAGCTCTCAAGCCTCACTTGCAGATCATCTTTCTTCATTTTGAACTTATCAATGCCCCTCCCACCCCCAGGCCTGAAGGCTGTTTATACATTCTTTGTCTATTTTTACAACATACAATCAAAATATCATTTAAGTCTTTCTGGTTATTGAAATACACTGATGTTTTCTTCTAATGCAGTAGGCATGTTTGTTTACATCTATACCCCACCACAAAAGACTGTGGCATACCTCCTATATCAGGTCGAAGTTTATTGTCATATCCTTCCAGGAGGTTGTTTAAGATGACAGTGACATCACCCTCAGGAACTTTTGGAGTCAAGACCCATGTTTTGTTAGAAGCATAATCTTCATAGTCATCATCAGATTTTTGGCTCGTGAGGCTTAAAAAACAAAAATATTGGTCAAGAAACACAAAGATGACATCCAGGTTGACTTTTACTCACAGACCACTAGTGGAAAAGGCGAAATGAAACAGGATTACAAGAATGGATTATAATGGATTACAGCGAAAATTCTCACCTGAAGGTTAGTCTAGCTAATTAAACTGCACAGATGTAGAGGAAAATTTATTAAAGTGTACTTTCCAGTTTTCCAGAATGCTCTGTCCTCTCATCTATAAGTATACCATGTTTTCCCAGTTATTTTTGCCTTTCCATAGTCGGTGTTCTTCCCGTCCACCTGCCCAACCTCATGAAAGATGTATTTAAAAAAAACGACTATTTTTGTGAAAGCAATGCTTAAATGATCATAATGTAGTCTAAGAATTCAGGCATAATGTCTACTTCTTCGTCCTTTGAGAAGTTAACTTGCTCCAACCTATTAATGAAAGTAAGAGACTGATAATTAGATTCACTCCAACAAACCACCAGAGAAGCCTCTCTCCCCTCAATTGAACTACTAAGGAGAGCTCAGTCTTGCTGCCTGTTCTTCCCCCAGGGTGCGTGTGTGTGTATTTTTTTTCCCTCAGTTACACTAGAAAGCAAGGGCGGTTCGTTTATCTTTGATTGTTAAGAACGTGGTACTTTGAAGAAAAATGTAGTTGCAGACCTTAATCCACTCTTTATTACAGCAAAAGTTCTTAAGCTGGAAACTAATACTAATGGTTAATGTGCCACCATCATAGAAGTGATATTACCTATTTTGAGTGATCAAAAAGCACATAATATCCTGTGATTCGGTTTTCTAAGCCAAAACCTATCAGAAAACCTCTGGGCCAGAAGCTAAGGATTACTTTGGGAGGATATTGGAATTCCTATAGCTTGCCTCTCTCCTGCTCCAAGTTGCACCCCGCTCCACCCCACACACAAGATGATGATATTTCCCCAATCTAGGGGCAATGCAAAACCTTGCAAAAGCTGCTGTTTTCATTTTTATCAGCATTCAGTGAATACTGGTTACTTCTGTGGTTTACGGTGAAATACAAAAATACAAGCTTAAAATATAAAATTTCCCATCCATCTCCATCCCCATCTTCACTTTGTTTTCCTAAATATATGATATAGAATGGATCTTGTCAGAAATCAAATAACTGCCGCATTACCCTAAATATATATATATATATATATATATATATAATCAAACCATATTTATCACCTTTCTTCAAGCATATTCATTCATCAAGACATATATATATAAAATATATGTATATATGTATATGTGACTATGTTAAATAGATAGATAGACAGACAACTAAATATGGTAGAAGAAAACTGATTATGTGATTAATCTGGTTTGAGAACGAGGATGGGAGACGAAGTTTTAAGAGTAATCACTGGCGTGGATCAACTTAGCAAGTAGAGTAATCTCCTCTTTTTCATTCCTTTAAAGCTTTATGAAGAGGAAATATTACAAAAATTGAGCCACACATCTGTGTAAAACTTAACATAGCCAGGCTTATATCTTGCACTTCAGTTAGTGCAGAAACTTTAAATAAAATTTGAATGTCATAGAGCATCCATAGAGGGTATGATGGGCTGCACAAAGCTTCAATCAACTCTCAGAGAGAAAGGCCTCAGTGCAGGCAGAGCCCAGTTCTCTGCTAGGAAAATCCCTCTTGGGCCTCAATTCCTCATTTCTCTAGAGTACTGCTGAACTCTGCCTAATAAAGCTCTAATCCTGTGACCTAAATCTTACTAATTTAAGAAGAAAAAAAAAAACTCTCTGACGAAGAAATTTTCAAATCTCTCCAATAACTCATAGAGAAAAAAATGTGGTTGGCTCATTGGATGTCACTGTAATGAAATTTTACCGCCATTTAATTCGTTAATGCAAAAGTGCCTTTTCAAAAAAATCTCTCTCTCATCCTTCCCCTCCTTCCCTGCATGTGTGCGTCTCTTAGTCGCTCTTTCTCTCAGACAAATGCACACTCTTAAATTTTCTTCAAGGGAAGGGGATATATATTAAATCATTTGGCTTGCTTGTTTATAGCACCTCCTCATACTAACAATGAAATGATCCAAGCGTGATGGTGCTGTGTTACTGTTGTTACTATTATCTGGCAGATAAGGAGGAAAAATACACTAGCGAAAAGATAAGGGATACTTGCTCAGAAGGAATACAACTTTCCAGAATTGCACCAATAATCTCATAGAGTCATCATCTATCGGATGCCAAAACAATAATCAAATAGATCATGTCATGTAAAAGTGTCAGTGACAGATTTTGCCATACTTCAGGATGCCTACTTAGCCATGGAGAGGTCAAACAGAGTAGAGAAATTAGGCGCATATATTTGGGAGTTAGAAAGTACCAGGTCTGCCTTCTGGATTCATGTCTAGCTTCTGTCCTTGCTATTTTATGACTTGGACAAGTTATTTAACCTTCCTAAACTTCACAGTGTTCTCATATTTAAAGTAGAGTTAATACCACTATTCACGTCACATTTTTGTGCAAGGTTAAGATAATGTTCAGTAAGTGCTTGGCACAGTGCCTGACACGTAGCCCTGAAGATAGATCCATTATAATTATTGCTGTAAAGTGACCGCTGCTAGGTTTATAACAACACCTCCAACCATGTAACTAAAACCTGGATCTACAGATGCTGCTTCCAGGCCTTTATCTATTATAGGCTGAGAGGAACTAAAAACAAATGTCTTCCAGGAAGAAAAATAATGAACCCCTACATTATAAATAAATGAAGTTTTTATTCTCCAGAGCTTTCCCAGCTGAGGCCTAAATTAATGGGGCTGATGCGTAATCTGGGACTGTTTCCAGATTTGTCTTAAAAAAATAAAAAAGAACCTCTCTCATTCAATGTTGGCTGTTTCTTTCTCCAGAATTCGTTGGAGTCAAGACCTCCTTGTGTATAGGCGGGCTCTCTAGGGATAATGAAGTCTGATAAGGCGTTCTGTGGAACTGTGAACTCCGTGAGAATGCCTGGGCAGAAACAGATAGACAATGACTCAAGAAAATTGGCTTAACAATTGAGTAGTCTGTGAGTGAGCATCAAGTTGGACTTCTAGCTAAAGGCAGCTATCAGAATGTAACAGCCTTTGGAAGTGATTACTCCTTCTCGTGCCCTTTAGGTTAAAAAATAATCTTATAAAGGGAAAGAACTGAAATTGAAATTACTCTTAAATTAATTTACCATAATGAAAAACATTTGTTGTAGTCTGAGTGATCATTTCTGAAAGACAGTGCCAGAAAAGGTTGTAAAGTTTTCATCTTTGAAAGCTTTCAAAAAATTGTTAGAAAGCCGTCTGACCCGGAGCCTTGGATCAGCAGCATGAGTATCTTTTGGGAAATCGTCAAAAATGCAAAACGTTGGGCCCCACCTGGACTCTTGAATCAGAATCTTTATTTTAACAAGATCGTCAAGTGATTCATATGCATATTAAAATTTAAGAATCTCAGCCATAGAGTGTTTAAGCCAGTGGTGCTGACTCGTGTGTGTGTGTGTGTGTGTGTGTGTGTGTGTGTGTGTGTTGGGTAGACTCTTTAAAAAATGCAGATTCCCAGGTTCCTACTTTAGATCTTCTGACTCTGAATCTCCATGTTGTTAGGTTATTAATTTTTGTTTTCATCTTTACAGTTTTATACGTGATTTGAATTTATGCATGATTACAAACTTGTAATGAGTTCATGTTTATAATCAGAAACAAATAATCAGTTTTATTTAGAAAGAAAGTGGTCTTTAAAAACAAAACAAATACTAGATAGATGTGGTTCACTGAGAGGCTTCTTTCAATTATATAAAAGGTTCTAAATATTTGAATTTGGGTACATATTCTGGATATTTATCACTGAAGATTAATTGTGCAGCTTATGGAATTTTAAATCTTAATTTAGATATTTCAGATTCCCATTGAGTCAACAAAGCTCTGAGTTTTGTGAGGTGAAAAATCTAGCCATTGTATTATCCAGGGTAGCATAACAGCAAACTTTTGGATGAGACATAAAAACATTTGTCTTTTCACTCAAGTATCTTCAAATCCATTGGTGTATGGCATCATAAAGATAGAATATATATTTTTCTTTCTCTGACGTAGATAGTAGTTGAATAAAAAAATTATTTTTTTACTTAAATATTTTTAAATTATTAGTACTTCATTCCTTTGTAACATTAGTTTCACTAATATTTTGTTTGCATAAGTTTTGGTTTACTTTTATTTTATAGGTACAATAAGTCAAATGCAGAGTATTTTATGAGTCAAAATAAATCTCCTAAGACACATATGTCTGCAAAATGAGACCTTTGGAATCTTTTCCATTAAAAATTCCTATGCATTTGATTTTCTGCTCTGTTAATATTACCTCTATCATGAATGTTCAGTGTTTCCATAACATAAATCTCTATTCCTTCCTTTACCACACTCACAGGGATCCCCTGCTACCCCAAATTCTCATCAAGCTATAGAATCCAGTGGGAATCTCACATCCAGAAGCATCAGTAAGCAGAAGAATGTGTTGTTCCTTACATCACCACGTTACCTGAGACTTTGTTGAGTTCTGGAAACCTGCCCAGACTCCAGTACCTTTTATATTGTCCTCTCTGCCTACAATCTTTTCTCCTCTCCACCTCCCAAACCAATATTTGGCATGGCTTATTCCTTCTTACCCTTTAATTTTCAACACAAACATCACCTTCTCACAGAGGCCATCCCTGACTGTTTTATTTACCTTTGTCACCCACCCCACTCTTTATATGTTGTAGCCAGTCCCTTGATTGCTTCACGGCATTTGTCACAATGTGTATTTATTGACTGGCTTATTGTCTCCTTCCATTTCTAGAGTATAAATTCCATGAGTGCATGCTTAATTTAAGATTTGTGGAGCCAGCTCTGGTGGTCTTGCGGTTACATTTGCATGTTCTCCACCTCAGCAGCCCGGGTTCGCTTCCTGGTCGCAGATCCACACCTTCCGTCTGTCAGTTGCCATGGTGTGGTGGCAGCTCACATAGAAGAACTAGAAAAACTGACAACTGTGATATACAACCATGCCCCGGGGCTTTGAGGAGAAGAAAAAAAAGATTTGTGGAAAGAATCAATATTTTTGCTGACTAGTTTTCCTAAGATAAATAATAATACCAAGAGTAGCTACTATTAAATATTCCCATGTCCTAGGAATAACTTTAAGGGCTTCACATATGTTCTCCCACTTAATCCTTAAAACAGTGATATTCCTATAATTATCCCCATTTTACAGATGAAGAAAAAAATGATATTTACCAATAGTCATTTCAGTTTGCCAAAACCAAAACGTTTATAATTTTATTTATTTATTTATTTTCCCCCAAAGCCCCACTAGATAGTTGTATGTCATAGCTGCACGTCCTTCTAGTTGCTGTACGTGGGACGCCCCCTCAGCATGGCCGGAGAAGTGGTGCGTTGGTGCGTGCCTGGGATCTGAACCCGAGGCGCCAGCAACGGAGCGCACGCACTTAACCGCTAAGCCACGGGGCTGACCCAAAACCAAAACGTTTAACCCCTATGCTGCAAGACTTTGAAAAAGGAATTGGGGCCAAAGAATCTGCTAATGTACATTCATCAAAATATAAGATCATCCAAAATAAATGGCTACTCAACCTCATTTTCCCTTAGGACAATAAATTAGTTTATGCCTGGGCTCAATGAAAGTGTGGCACCTTCAGCACAAAGTTAATAATGTTCGAATTTTATAAGCTTGCCATTGCAGATACCGATGATTTGATCTCCCCACATTGAGGAATAAAAGCAGATCTGGCAATTTAACTTAATGGATGTGATAAGCTGCCTCACTTAAACTGTTTTTTTGGCTTGGAGAGCAATGCACATTGCAGGAACAAGCCATATATATAAGCTAACTCATTTCTTACTGGAGGACTCAAGGATGTCCTCCAGTCCCTGCAAAAAGCAGACTTTGGTAGAAAGTGTAGGAGCAGGTATGGTAGGTGAGTCTATATCCTCAGAAGGCACAGGTGACTCAGAATCTGATCATGGAAGGAGAGGACTCCACTCTGTACAGCCCTGGAGGACTGGGAGCTCTTCAGGGACATTGTGGTGGGATTCAGTGAATAGGAACACTGGGGCACCAGGTATAGTATCATATAGGGCCTTTAGTGGCCTGTGGGATTCTATACCTCCCAGTAAGGACATGTAAGAGACTTGCACAGAACCTGTTGGGAAAGGTGCTCTATGCACAAGTGTGTACACATGAATGTGTATATCTAAAGAGGGTAGAGCTAAGGCAGGGAAGTAAATCCCTAAGTGTCAATTCTGACAGTGAATTGTCCTACTTATATAGTGACTTCCTTAGCTCATACCTAGTTCAATTTTTTGATATTAGGCGAACAGCTGTCAGTAAGTATATTTATTTGATTGAGTTAATTATCAGATGTATATATCCCAATGTGTAAAACGCAAACTGCTTGTTTTATTGGCAATCTCCACTGACTCATATCAAAAAGTGTCTGTGGGGTCTTATTAGCTAAGAAGAATTTTATTGCAAGTATCAGAATATTCAAATTAAATTGGGAGGCACTGGCATATATAATTGTAAAGCCTGATGTAGGAGGAGCTTCATCATGCTTTGATTCAACCTCTCAACTATGTATTTAAAAACTCAGATTCTTTCTGTCTCTCCCTTCTATCCTGCATGATGTCAGCTTCAACCCATCGATGGCTTGACTATGTGGTCATAAGATGCTGCCAACAACTCCTCACCTCTATGCTTTCTTTATTACATCCATAAAAACAGAGATAAATCCTTCCAGAAGTCCTCTGAAAGAGTAAGATACTTACTTTTCTACAAGTCCCCAGAAAATCTTATTCTGTGTATCACTAGCCTGAATATATATGAAGTCATACACAGGAAATCAATATCTATGGCTACAGAATGGGACTATGTTATTTTAGTCTAATTATATATCCTAATATTGGGATATCCTAAATATTGGGATATTTAGGAAGGCAACGAGGGAAAATGTGGAGAAGAAAATCACAACACTCCCTGGGGCTAGAGGGTATAAACAGGAAAAAACCATCAATGTCAGGTCATGTTCAAGGATTATCACTGAAGTCCATTTTCTCCAGATTAGCACCCTAACTGTAGTTGTGGTGTTGTTTGTTTGTTTTAATCTTTCTTGAATAAAAGTGGGAGAATGTGGAGCAGCTAGGACTCATACACCATGGGAGGGAAAACATTTTGACATTATCTGCTAATGATGATCACCTGTGTATCCTATAATCCAGTAAGTCCATCCCTAGATTTACTCTAAAAAGACATGCATGCACATGTCTACTTGAAGACATGTAAAAGCAGGTTCATAGTTGCATTATTGGTAACAGAAATGAATATAACCCAAACCAATGGTAGAATGGATAAATGAAATATGGTATAGTCACATACTGAAATATTATACAACAATCCAAACCAGTGAACTACTGCTACATGAAGCAAAATGAATCTGAAAAATAAAAATTTGAGCAAAAGATGCTACACATACACCCACATACATACACTTACGGTATGTTTCTGTTTATGTAAAATTTAACAACAGGCAAAATTCAACTATAAAGCTCAAAGTCGGAACAGTGGTTACTTTGGGGAGAGAGAAAGGGGATAGAAATTGGGAAGGAGATGAGGATATTTTCTGGGATATTGGCAATATTTTATTTCCAAACATGGTTGCTGGTTATATGGATCTTGTGCTAATTCATCGAGCCTTATTTATGTCTTATTCACTTTTTATACGTTTTACTTCACAATAACCACAAAAAAATTTAAAAATTAGGTTGAGGTGTGAGAGTTAAAAGCAGAACGTTGAGTCCCTAAGGGCAAGAAATGTTTCTGTCTTCAAACGTATCATTTTCTAAAACTTTGCGAGTGCCTGACAATTGACAGACACCCAATGAATACTTTTCAAAATATTTAATGAATCCATGAGAGTATGGGTTATTTTTAAAGATTCAATGTTTGTGAAAATTAACTTGGTAAAATTCACTCTCTTCACAAATGTGCATATGTAACAGTCATAGCTAATACTAAAATGAGCTGCCTATATAACACGCCGTCACATGATGGCTGTCACTCTCTTCATTAAATGCTGTTGATTCCTTCTTGTGAAAATTCAAGCAACATACACTGACAAATTTTTTTTAAGTTAAAAAAGAAACAAGGCCAAGAAACCAATTCCAAAGTGATCTCAACTGTCTGTGGCTGTCGGATAGAATAGAAATAAAAGTGTTGATGCTAAATTGTGGTAAAGATAAAATGTCAATGAATATAGGAATTCTTATACAGGAATTTTTATGATGTTAAGTAATAATGATTTTTGATAGTGATATTAATGATTATTAAACTGGCACATTCCTAACTTATCCCTTTATTTATAAAGCACTTTTATGTGATTTTTTACAAAGTGATAAAAATAATAATCTCAATTTCTTGTTTGTGTACCCTTTTCCTTAGAATAGAAGCTATGGCTTCAAAATCTGAATGATCTTGGGGAAACTGAGACAACTCATCTTGCATGCTACACACTAATGTGGAATTTTTAAAAGGCAGTAACCTGTAAGTACGTTGGTCCCACGCAGCAAATTTTTTTCCGACAAGGTGGCGGAACTCAGACACTGTACTTGTATTGCTATTGGACTCTGACAACATGGTGACAAACTAGCCAATACAACTTCGGGGGCTGTTCTCCCTCACTCCAGAAACACACAGAGAGTGTGCATTCTTGCTATGTTCTGACTATGGAAATCCAAGACCAATTTTAACCACAGAAGACATGCAAACCATAGATCTAATACCAGAGAAGGATGCAATTATTTACTGTCAAGAAATATTCCAAGAAGGAAATACTTTGTATTTCTTCATTTATCTGATGACCATCATTCATTGAGAATGTGCAGTGTCCAGCACATACTGAATGTTCAGTACAGGATATAGATCAGTCATTCTTACCTGGCTGCACGTTGAAATTACCTACAGGACTTTAAAAAAAAATACCAGTGCTGAAGGCCTACCTCTTAAGATACTGATTTAATTGGTCTAGAATGGGACCAAAACATTGGTATTCAGCTAATTCTAAGGTGCAGCCAGAATTAAGAGCTCCTGCAAGCGAGTGTGACAGAGCCATTGGACTTTCTTTTCTTAGAGTAAGCATTACTTTGGTCACTGCTCCCAAGCAAGCCAGATGTCACTTACTAGTGTTTCAAGGTATGCTGGAAATTTAAATTGGCATCATCCTCTGTATTTATGTCCTATTAAGATCACCCCATATCGGTGTTACCCAAAGCTTAGCACACCTGCCCCTGGTACATACCATAACATTAAAGGATGCTGCAACACATAATTAGAGAAATTTTTCCCGTTTTAATTTTCTTTCAGCACATCTAATTATATTAAGGACAAAGTCTCAGTGAATTTGTAATTTGTCTTTAACCATGTTTTCCAATTTGCTGATCTACTTTCTAAGGAGAGCAACACCAAGCTCAGGACTTCTGGTAGACCATAACATGCCATTAAAATGTGCTAACATTGTTGTGGTTTCATTGTATTTACTTTGCAGTTGTTTTCTGTTATGAAAACTGAAATAGATTTTCCAAGTTTTATCACCTTCTTAAGTGTATTAAATAAAATAGTTATATTAAAAAGGTACTTGTTCTATGAAAAATATTAAGTAAATAAATGACCGGGTGTCACTTAGATGTGGCAAAAACCATGAAGGTGGCCGAATTTGGGAAATAATGCCTTATAGATTTAGGTTTCTTGATCCTTCAAGTAAGTAGCACTTATTTGAGACTTTTGTACAAGGCACAATTTCAGACGGAAAGAAGTACAAAGTACAATGCTGATATCAAAACACCTCTCGTCTGGGGCCAGCCCTGTGGCGTAGCGGTTACGTGCACGCTCTGCTGCTGGCGGCCTGGATTCAGATCCCGGGTGCACACCGATGCACCGCTTGTCAGGCCATGTTGTGGCGGCGTCCCATATGAAGTGGAGGAAGATAGGCACAGATGTTAGCCCAGGGCCAGTCTTCTTCAGCAAAAAAATAAAGAGGAGGATTGACAAGGATGTTAGCTCAGGGTTGATCATCCTCACCAAAAACAAAAAAAAAAAGCACCTCTTATCTATTAGAGGAGACAAATAAATACCTGAACAGCTAGAAAAAGGCAAAACTTAAATAACAACACAAGGCAATAGTAAAAACATTGTCACATAGTAGAACATGAGTAATCTCTGTCTGCCAGCACCTCCAACTTGATATTAAGGTTATTTCCATCAATGTGCCTCTGCATTCACTTCCAAATCACAGTTTCTGTGGTAAGAAGGTTATTTTTCTCTAGAACATAAAACATTTTGAAAAAACTGGTATAACCTTCAGTCCCTCTTCTGACAAAATAGAAGGTCATACATATAAACATGCAGAATTGTTTATGTATTTGCAAGGAGGTCATACAGTATAGGAGAACCTCTGTGTACTTTCTCATGGTCCGTGAACCAAAGGTTAAACTGTCCCTGATTTAGGGTGATTTAAAGGTCACTGAGAGTCAGTGTATGAAAATGAAGGCTGATTCTATTGCATGCAGTATTTACACATATTCACATGTAAATCGAAATGTATTCAAAATGTATTGAAAATTCACATCCCTGTAGTCTGTTCTGTTCTGTGACAGCAGGAAATGAAATATTCCAATTTTATCAGACGTTTGGAAACATGGAGCTAATTTGTTCAGGTGGCATTTTTCTATTCTTTCTTTTCTTTTTCTTTGTTTCTTTCCTAAAATTGTACTATAGTCTTTAAGTTCAGGTCATACAAATTCCAAATCTGTCCCTGTGGTTGTAGCCACTTCTAGAAGACTACTCTTAAGTTTTCATTATTTGGCTCTTCCTGGATATAATGTTTTCCCCAAAACCAAGGTTATATTGATCACTTTAAAAAGTGAATCAAATCTTTCTTATCTTTCAGTTTTGTTGCTAGTATTTTTCTTCTTCCACATTCTCCCATCCTCGATATATGAATAATCCATTTTTATCTCTGCATAATATAAATTTACATAACTAGGAATTATGAATACTCCAGATCATAGAAATTGTGTGTTCCTTCACTCATTTGTGTTCATTCACATGCATCTCCTATGAGCTAAACACTATTCTCAGTACTTTTTTGCCTATAAAAATATGATAGGTATTAACAAAAATCTTTCTTATGAGCAAATAGGAATGAGCACAAATAAGTGCTCTATCCGTGTAGTTTAGAAAATCCCAAATTACCTTTGTTCTTAGAATTCTGAAACAATGTAAAAACCAAAAAGTCCCAATGGAATTTGAAATCATCCTAACTTCACCCAAGTTTCCACACATTTTAAATCCACATGCTGGTTTCATAGGCAAATTTAAAGTTTATATAATAGAAAAAGACCAGTTTGTATGATTTATATGTTTACAAATTTAGATATCTTATCATGCAATACGGTTAAAAATTTTAAATGGTAATGAATTCATATTATGAAGAGAATGCCTTAATAGAATTATAGGTCACTTACTGTCTGTTTTTGGTAGTATTCTATTACCTTGTTCAATGGACAAATAGCAAAAAGAGGCTCCCACGGAATCCATGGTTCTCCCTGAATCTTCCCTGTCAGCATTCTTTCTAGTATTTCCAATACCCTCAGGCCCATAATCACCAGTGGTATCAAAGCAGATCACATTGCTGACTACCATTTCAGTGGTTCAACTGTTGAAAAGTTCCTGACTAATTCAATCAAGAGTGCACTCTCAAGTCCAAATAAGAGAAACCTACATTTTGTCTGGAAAACTTAATATGATCATTTTTATGTAAGCATTCCAGAAAAAAAATTTTTCTAGATAATCACTATTTTTAAAAGCCGTTATTCCAGAACGTAATTTTTCAATTCTCCCATGCAAACAAATAGGAGTGAGATTGCTGAGTATTGCGTTTAATCTTATACAAAATTGCCAAATTGTTCTCCATTTTTTCTTCCTATTAGCACGGTATGAGAGTTCCAGCTGCTCCACATCCAGCACTTGGTCTTGCCAGTATTGTTTTTATTTTACTCATTCTGATAGGTGAGTAGTGGTATCATTTTGTGGTTTTAATTTGCATTTACCTAATGGCTAATAATGTTGAACCTCTTTTCAGTGCTTATTTGACACCTCAGTTACTTAGATGAATGTCAAAGGCACTATGCGGAGTGAACTATATAATTCTACTTCTATGACTTACTTGAAAAGAAAAAACGACAGTGATGAATAACAGACCAGGTGTTGCCAGGAGTTAAGGAGGGGGGTATGACTACAAACCATAAGCTCCCAAAAAGGGAGCTTTTTGGGGAGAAATAGAACCGTTCAGTATCCTGATTGAGGATACGGAATTGTAAGAATTTACATGTGTGTTAGAATTCATGCAACTGTATACCAAAAGGTCAATTTTGCTCTATGTTAACTTAAAAATAAAACAAAAACAAAGCTATTATGCTGTAAACTAAATCACTGAATTTTTCAAAATATTCTTTGACGTAGGATTTTTGTGAAATTTCCAGATACTAAAGTACGAGGTAATTGAGTCTAAAATTTTAAAACTCTTCTGGGGAGAAAGAAAATATTATTAATGAAATGGTACTGTGGTTTCTTTTTAATTTGGTACATGGATTGTTGTATCCCTTTCAGGCTTTTAGATGAGATGTTACCATCCCTGGTTCTGCTGTACAAAGATTAAATTCAACAACATATTTTATGGATAGGAAATAAGTGTATTTTTGTTAATGCTCTATGAGAATCTCTTAAAATTTTAAAATCAGTCATCCAAATGTTTCCAAATCATATTGATTAATTTGGAATTAAGAGGCTGCCTTTGCCATTTCTTAGATGCAAAGTATTTATCTTTATGAAAATATATCTGTTTGAACACATTAGTTAAATATAATGCAATAATTTCATAACAATGCCACAAAATAATTACTATGCTTCAAATAATTGACATAACAGCAGAATCAATAACTAATTCTTGATCCTGCCAAGATTTCATAGCAAGATGTAAAACAACACTAAATATAATTCTAAGGAAGCTAAAAGTCAACAATTTTAGTTAATTGCCAAAAAATTGACAATTGGTAGGTAAATTGCAACCCTCATCATTCCCCAAATCATAGACACACTCTCTTCCTTAAGAATAAAACTGATGGTATTATTATATGAAATATTTCCCCTGATCCAAAACCCTCACCTGGAATACAATTCAAATTCTTCACTCTATGGCTGCAAGGCCATGCAATAAATAGGAAGCAGTTTTCTGCCTCCCAAATCCTATATCCTGAGTTTTTCACCCTTGGTCACTGTCCTCCAGCCAACTGGGCCTTTTTTCAGTTCCCAAATCATGCCAAGTTCTTACTCTGCTCAAGGCCCTTGCACCTGCTGTTACCTATGATGAGGAAAGTCTTCCCTTCAATCTTTTCATGGCTGAATTTTTTTAATACTCTTCTAATCTCAAGTTCTTATCCATTACTCAGAGTGGCTTTTCCTGACCATTCTACCTAAAGTAAATTTTTTCTTTTCTCCATCACATCATATTTTTTAGTTATTTCTTCAACATCTACCACAATTTGAAGTTTGTTTATTTGCCTGTCCCTAGACTGCAAGGTCTAAGAAGGTTGAGAAGATGTCTGTTTTTCTCACTGTTTTATCTCCAACCCCTAGTATGGTGCCAAAGAAGTACTAGAAACACAATAAATATTTACGGCAGGAAGACAGGAAGCAAGAAGGAAGAAATACATCTACTTTGCAGTTATTTTCATTTTGTATTTAACATAGCACTTTGGATCTCAACAAGAGTCAAGTGATATCCCTTGTTAGCCTATTTCAAGGGGAATATGGACAGAATCATGTGGATTTGTGGGTTTAAAAAATGGTTGAGTGTTAAATGTATATCTGGTTACACAACTTCCTTAAATCAGAGGTAATAAGTGAAAACAAATCAACATAAAGGTAGAACATTGTCTATAAGTAAATTTATAAATGTCTGATTGCAATATATAATACACCATTATATTATATATAATATAGTGTTTTGTTTTTAAAAGCATGTCTTTATCCTAGAATATAGGTTCACCAGAGCAGGAACTGTTCGATGTCCAATGCTACAGCTTCAGCATCTGGTATAGTGCGAGAAACGTATGTAGGAATCAAACAAAATGTGATTTACAAAATAGATGGGAATTAAGAAGGGCACTATTCAGATCACCTGAATCAGAAAGTGTAAACTGTATCTCCACTCTTGTGCCTTATGTGCATGAGCGTGTTTCTGATATAGTTCATTGATACTTGAACATCTATTAAGAATCTGTTTGGGAGATTACTTAGAGTCTGAAGTCAAGGAGAATAAAATTGAATGAGAAAATCTCTCCCTCCCCACTTGATTCTCTACAGAGTTTACTTTGATGCGTATTCATCAGAGAAATGGAGCTGCAAACATGAATGGCAGTAGATCTACAAAAAGGAGCTCCCATCCTGGGCCTTGGAAACTCTGTTAATGGTCCGTTGACCACAAGGGTACCTGGAAAATCACAGTAAACTGTGGGATGCTTCATGGAGTATTTCAGTGCCAACATTTGGTTGTATGGCACTGAGTTGATTTTATTTGCTGTTTATTTTACTATATAAGAGATTTTGGGATAGATAACAAGTGGTGAGACTGGAAAATTGTTTTTTGTTTTTGTTTTATCTAAGCAGAGGCACTTTTATTACTGACTGTTTTATCACACATTCAAAAATAACACCTAGCTTAGTTAAATATCATCCATTATGACCTTTCCATTTTAACCATGAAATAGAAAAGATTTATAATAAAAATATCTCTCAAATGCTAAAATATCTCTTTGATGAAAAGTCTGTATTAAAGACTAAAAGGTTCAAAAGTAAATGGAGGGGCCAGGCCCGTGGTTTAGCAGTTGAGTGCATGCACTCCGCTGCTGACGGCCAAGGTTCAGATCCCGGGCACGTGCCAACGCACCGCTTGTCCAGCCATGCTGAGGCGGCATCCCACATGCAGCAACTAGAAGGATGTGCAACTATGACATACAACTATCTACTGGGGCTTTGGGGAGACAAAGGGGAAAAAAGGAGGATGATTGACAATAGATGTTAGCTCTGCCCTGGTCTTCCTCAGCAAAAAAAGAGGAGGATTGGCATGGATGTTAGCTTAGGGTTGATATTCCTCACAAAAAAAAAAAAAAAAAAGTAAATGTAATAGGGGTAAGAAGTTCTGAAAGATAGTCCATGTAAAGGAGATAGGAAAACGAGACTAGTGTTTGAAGGAATCTAATGAAATATGGTTGAGTTATGTCTGATGAAGGGGCAGGAGCTGACACTGGAGACATTGTCAGGGATCAGATCAAGAAGGACCATATTGAGTGATCATATGCCCAGTTTGCCGGGGAAAGTTTCAGTTGGCACCTGTGATCTTGACATGATAATTAATAATTATACCCTCTTTCACTATAAAAGTGTCTCTATTTTGCACAAAAAATATATGGTCATATTATCTACAAGTCTAGTTAAACAATTGGATCTTGTCTCACAGGAGAAGGGGAGTTATTGAGAAGCTTTAATATGACAATATAATGTAACCATATTTTGTTTTAAGAAGTCATTCTGAAGTGAAACTGTCTTTATTTGCAGATGACAATATTGTGTATAAAAATCATAAGGAATCTACAAAAATTATTAGAGTTAATAATTACTAGAACAATCCTATCACAGGACGTAAAATAAGTATACAAAATAAATTGCTTTTCTGTATAATAGTAATAAACATTTGGACAATAAATTTAAAAATATATAATTTAAAATATAATAAAACACATTCTCGAGAGTGACGTCAGCATCATGGCGGAGTGAGCTTTCCCGTGAATTCTTCCCCCACAAAATACAACAAAAGTAACAGCCACAGACCAACAATGGAATCCCAGACAGTCAAAAGCTGGAGCGGAGGGATCCACACTGCCGCACATCTGAGAGCGGAACGTGCTGGGCCCCCGGAGGAAGTGGGGAGAGGTAAGGAGAACTCCGCTCCCTCCCCATCAGATCAGCGATCCGGTCCGCGCGGCTCCCAGAGAGGGGGGAGGGGCGGCCCTCGGCGGGAAACTGTAGCTCTTCGGGCTCTCTCAGCCAGTGGGAAACTCCCGCACAGAGGGCTCAGAGGAGCCACAGGGCTACCATCAACATCTGAGCAACCCAGAGAGCGGATAAAGAGGGGCAAACGAGAAGCCTCCCACGTCAGGGACCCAGAGGGCAAAAGAGAGAGCTCCCCCCTCCCCGCAACCCGGAGTCTGCAGCTCGACCAAATCTAGCGGTCCGAGGCAGACCTGAATAAACTGGACTGGACCCGTGGATCGCAGTGGGGAAAAGAAACAAAACAAAACAAAACAAAACTGCGGATCGCAGCAGAAAAACTGGGGCAGAGTGCAGGGGGCTTAGACTACACAGCCCTTTACCACCACACAGTGGCGGCAGGTGGAAATTGCAACCAGAGACTTCCAGGATGAGGAAAATCAAAACCAACACAGGAACCACAATGCAAAAATATATGAAATCACCAGACCAGAAACAAAATGACAAGCACCCAGAAATCAACCCCGAAGACACAGAAATCCATAAACTAAATGACAGAGATTTCAAAATAGCTATCATAAAAACACTCAACGAAATACGAGACAACACAGACAAACAATTAAATGAGATTAGGAGTTTCTTCACAAAAGAGATTGAAATCATAAAGAAAAACCTATCAGTGCTGATGGAGATGAAGAACACAATGGAGGAGATAAAGGAGAATCTGGAATCTTTAAAGAACAGAGCTGACAATATGGAGGAAAGAATTAGTACTTTAGAGGATAGGAATACAGATATACTCCAGATGGAAGAAGAGAGAGAACTAAGACTAAAAAGAAATGAAGAAAGACTCCGAGAAATATCGGACTCTATTAGAAAATGTAACATAAGAATTATAGGTATTCCTGAGGGAGAGGAGAGGGAAAGAGGAACAGAGAGCCTATTCAAGGAAATAATAGCTGAAAATTTCCCAAATCTGGGGAAGGAGCAGGAAATACCAGTAAGCGAAGCCAACAGGACTCCTATATATATTAACAGACAGGCCTTCACCACGACACCTAGTGGTAAGGCTAGCCAGGGCCAACGACAAAGAAACAATACTAAGGGCAGCTAGACAAAAACAAAAAATAACGTACAAAGGAACTCCCATCAGGCTCTCAGCGGATTTCTCAACAGAAACTTTTCAGGCTAGAAGAAACTGGAATGATATATTCAAAATACTAAAAGACAAAAACTTTCAGCCAAGAATACTCTATCCAGCAAAAATATCCTTCAAATATGATGGAGAAATAGTAACTCTCCCAGATAAACAAAAGCTAAGGGAGTTCATGGCCACGAGACCGCCACTACAAGAAATACTCAAGAAGGCCCTTAGGCCTGAAAACAAGAAGAGAAAGGGAACACAAAGCTTGGAGTAAGGAGAAAAGTAGGTAGACAAAATCAGAGAAATAGTAGATCTTTACCGGAATAGGTTAGCAACCACTTAAATACTAAACTCAAAGATCAAAGGAAGAAATTCACCAAAAATAAATTTAACCTCATCACTGTAAACACACAGCCACAACACAAGATAGAATAAGGTATAACAAGAGCAACTTAGAAGGGGAAGAGGAAAGTGACTGAATTGACTTAGTATAAGGAAATAGGAGGCTATCAGATAATGGACTATCTCATACAGAAGATTTTTCGCCCAAACCTCAAGGTAACCACTAAACAAATAATCAAATTAAAACCACATATGATAAACAAAGAGAAAACTAGAAGAATCATAAGACAGAACAACCAAACTGAATTGGCAGTCCAAAACAAATGGGACAAGAAACAAAGGAAATGCAAAAGAACCAGAAAATAAGTGACAAAACAGCAACATTCAACCCTCATATTTCAATAATTACCCTAAATGTAAATGGATTGAACTCTCCAATCAAAAGATACAGAGTGGCAGGATGGATTAAAAAGCAAGACCCAACAATATGCTGCCTTCAGGAAACACATCTTAGCACTAAAGACAAGCACAGGCTCAGAGTGAAAGGATGGAAGACAATACTCCAAGCTAATGGCAAACAAAAGAAAGCAGGTGTTGCCATACTCATATCAGACAAAGTAGACTTCAAGATAAAACAGGTTAAGAAAGACAAAGAAGGGAAATATATAATGATAAAAGGGACACTCCATCAAGAAGACATATCACTTATAAATATATATGCACCCAACATAGGAGCACCAATGTACATAAAACAACTATTAACAAACCTAAAAGGAGAAATCAACAACAACACAATAATAGTAGGGGATCTTAACACCCCACTTACAGCAATGGATAGATCATCCAGACAAAAAGTTAATAAAGAAATATTAGACTTAAATGAAAAACTGGACGAGATGGACCTAGTAGACATATACAGAGCACTCCACCCAAAAACAGCTGACTACACATTCTTCTCAAGCGCGCATGGAACATTCTCTAGGATAGACCATATGTTGGGAAACAAAGCAAGCCTCAATAAATTTAAGAAGATTGAAATCATAACAAGCATCTTTTCAGACCATAAGGCTATGAAACTGGAAATGAACCAGGAAAAAAAAACTGGGAAAGTGACAAAAATGTGGAGATTAAACAACATGCTACTGAACAACCAATGGATCATTGATGAAATTAAAGGAGAAATCAAAAACTATCTGGAAACAAACGAAAATGATAACATGCCATATCAAACCATATGGGACGCAGCAAAAGCGGTCCTGAGAGGGAAACTCATAGCGATACAAGCCCACCTTAACAAACAAGAAAAAGCCCTAATAGGCAACCTTAAATTACACCTAACAGAACTAGAAAAAGAAGAACAAACAAAGCCCAAAGCCAGCAGAAGGAGAGAAATAATAAAAATCAGAGTAGAAATAAATGATATTGAGACCAAAAAAACAGTAGAAAGGATTAATGAAACAAAGAGTTGGTTCTTCGAGAAGATAAACAAAATAGACAAACCCTTAGCCAGGCTAACTAAGAAAAAAAGAGAAAAGGCTCAAGTAAATAAAATTAGAAATGAAAGAGGAGAAATTACAACGGATACCATGGAAATACAGAGGATTATAAGAGAATACTATGAGAAATTATATGCCAACAAATTGGACAATCTAGAAGAAATGGATAAATTCTTAGACTTATACAACCTCCCAAAATTGAACCAAGAAGAAATGGAGAATCTGAATAGACCAATCACAAGTAAAGAGATTGAAATAGTAATCAAAAACCTCCCAAAAAATAAAAGTCCAGGACCAGATGGCTTCTCCAGTGAATTTTACCAAACATTCAAAGAAGATTTAATACCCATCCTCCTCAAACTATTCCAAAAAATAGAGGAAGATGGAACACTTCCTGAATCATTCTATGAGGCCAACATCACCCTGATACCGAAACCAGACAAAGACAATACAAAGAAAGAAAATTACAGGCCAATATCGCTGATGAACATTGATGCAAAAATCCTCAACAAAATATTGGCAAACCGAATACAACAATATATTAAAAAGATCATACACCATGATCAAGTGGGATTTATACCAGAGACGCAGGGATGGTTCAACATCCGCAAATCAATCAACGTGATACATCACATCAACAAAACAAAGAATAAAAACCACATGATCGTCTCAATAGACGCAGAGAAGGCATTTGACAAGATACAACATCCATTTATGATAAAAACTCTCAATAAAATGGGAATAGAAGGAAAGTACCTCAACATAATAAAGGCCATATATGACAAACCCACAGCTAACATCATACTCAACGGGGAAAGACTGAAAGCCATTCCTCTGAGAACAGGAACGAGGCAGGGCTGCCCACTCTCACCACTCCTGTTCAACATAGTACTGGAGGTTTTGGCCAGAGCAATTAGGCAAGAAAAAGGAATAAAAGGAATCCAAATAGGTAACGAAGAAGTGAAACTCTCACTATTTGCAGATGACATGATTGTATATATAGAAAACCCTAAAGAATCTGTTGGAAAACTGTTAGAAACAATCAACAACTACAGCAAAGTTGCAGGGTACAAAATCAATCTACAAAAATCAGTTGCATTTCTATATGCTAATAATGAACTAACAGAAAGAGAGCTCAAAAAGATAATACCATTTACAATTGCATCAAAAAGAATAAAATACCTAGGAATAAATCTTACCAAGGAGGTGAAGGACCTATACAATGAGAACTACAAGACATTATTGAGGGAAATCTACGATGACATAAAGAAATGGAAAGATATCCCATGCACGTGGATTGGAAGAATAAACATAGTTAAAATGTCTATATTACCTAAAGCAATCTACAGATTCAATGCAATCCCAATCAGAATCCCAATGACATTCTTCACAGAAATAGAAAAAAGAATACTAAAATTTATATGGGGCAACAAAAGACCCCGAATAGCTAAAGAAATCCTAAAGAAAAACAACAAAGCAGGAGGCATCACAATTCCTGACTTCAAAACATACTACAAAGCAATAGTAATCAAAACAGCATGGTACTGGTACAAAAACAGACACACAGATCAATGGAACAGAATTGAAAGCCCAGAAATAAAACCACACATATACGGACAGCTAATTTTCGACAAAGGTGCTAAGGACATGCAATGGAGAAAGGAAAGTCTCTTCAATAAATGGTGTTGGGAAAACTGGACATCCACATGCAAAAGAATGAAAGTGGACCATGTGCTATCGCCATTCACAAAAATTAACTCAAAATGGATCAAAGACCTGAAGGTGAGACCTGAAACTATAAAACTCATAGAAGAAAATATAGGCAACACACTATTTGACATTGGGTTTAAAGGAATCTTTTCGGATGACATGCCTACCCAGACTAGGGAAACTAAAGAAAAAATAAACAAGTGGGACTTTATCAGACTAAAGAGCTTTTATAAGACAAATGAAATCAGAATCAAGATGAACAAACAACCAACCAGCTGGGAGAGAATATTTGCAAAACATACATCTGACAAGGGGTTGATCTCCATAATATATAAAGAACTCACACAATTGAACAACAAAAAAACAAACAACCCGATCAAAAAATGGGCAGAGGAAATGAACAGACACTTCTCCAAGGAAGATATACAGATGGCCAATAGGCACATGAAAAGATGCTCAACATCACTAATCATCAGGGAAATGCAAATCAAAACAACACTAAGATACCACCTCACGCCCGTTAGAATGGCTATAATCACCAAGACAAAAAAACAACAAATGCTGGAGAGGATGTGGAGAAACAGGAACCCTCATACACAGCTGGTGGGAATGCAAATTGGTGCAGCCTCTATGGAAAACGGTATGGAGATTCCTCAAAGAATTAAAAATAGAGATGCCCTATGATCCAGCCATCCCACTACTGGGAATCTATCCAACGCACCTGAAATCAACAATCCAAAGAGGCTTATGCACCCCTATGTTCATTGCAGCATTATTCACCATAGCCAAGAAGTGGAAGCAACCTAAGTGTCCCTCGACTGACTATTGGATTAAGAAAATGTGGTATATATATACAATGGAATACTACTCAGCCATAAAAAAAGACAAAATCGTCCCATTTGCAACAACATGGATGGGCCTGGAGCGTATTATGTTAAGTGAAATAAGCCAGAAAGAGAAAGACAAACACTGTATGATCTCACTCATATGTGGAATATAAACCAACACATGGACAGAGAAAACTGGACTGTGGTTACCCGGGAAGTGGGGGTGGGGGGTGGGCACAAGGGGTGAAGGGAGTCATATATGGGGTGATGGACAAACAAAAATGTACAACCCAAAATTTCACAATGTTAGAAACCATTAAAATATCAATAAAAATAAAAAAATATATATAATAAAACACACAAAATACTTAAGAGTGAAATTAAGGAAAATGTGCAAGATGTCTACACTGAAATATACAGTAAGTTAGTAAGAAGAATTAAAGGAAACCTAAACAAATGGAGAGAGAAACCATGTTCATGAATTGGAAGACTTAACATTGTCAAATGTCAAAATCTCAGTGTTTTCCACGTTGATCTATATATTCAACACCATTTCAGTAAAGACACAGCAGGACATTTTTGTTTTGTTTTGTTTTTGTATAAACTTGCAAACTTTCTAAAATATGTAAGCATAGGAAAGATTTAAAATAGACAAATCAGTCTTTCAAAAGTAGAACACAAATGAATGTGTTTCATATTCATTAGCTGGTTTCAAGATTTACTCTAAGTCCACAATGATCAAAGTCATATAGTACTGACATAAGAATAAACAAGTAGACCAATGGGATGGAATACAGATTTCAGAAATAGACCTAGACATGCATGTTAATAACATTTTGACAAAGTTACCAAGGAATGTCAATGGGAAAAGAAAAATCTTTTCAAAATATGGGCTGAAACCATTGCGTAAATGTATGGGGGAAATTAATCTCAATCTCTAACATATATTAAATAAAAATAATAATAATTTGAGATGAATAATAGAGTTAAATAAAAAAGTTACAACTATGAAGACTCTAGAAAAAAATATGAAAATTTACAAACTTGAGGAAGGCAAAAATTTCTTAGATAGGACAGAAAGAATACTAACCATAATAGAAAAAACTGACAAATTTTACTTTATAATTAAACATTTTGCTCATCTAAATAAATAAATAATCAACCTAAAGACCACAAAAAATATTTTCCTTACATATATTTGACAAAGGATTTTTATCTAAAATTCGTAAAGTACCCCTACAAGTCAATAATAAGGTAAAATATAATAAAAACAAAAACAAAAACTAAGGTAAATAACTTTACCCCCACTATAATGGCTAAAATCCAGAAGACTCTAGTTATCAGCCTCCAATATATCCCTAGTGATCCTTATTTTCTGATAGTCACACATTTACACTTTTGCCTAGACCTCTCCCACAATGTATCAGGGTTGGTCTGTGTTTCTCATAGCACGTGGCAGTAGCAATGGTATGTAATTTTGAGGTTTTATTATAAAAGTCTGTGGCTTCTAACTTGAGCATTCTTTCTTTCTCTCTCTCTCCCTCCCTCTCTCTCTCGCCTCTCTTTTTCTCTCTCTCTCTTGCTTTTCACTTCAGCTCTCCATCACCATGGAGTCCTTGACCATCAGTCAAGGAACTGGAGCCTCCTATCCATAACCACATTAGAGGGAGATTGAGAGTGGATTGTCCAGCAACTTCAGATGACTTGAATCCTATTCAACAACTTGATTGCAACCTGATGAGAGAACCTGAACCAGAATCACCCAGCTAAGCCACTCTTGGATTCCTGATCCTCAGAAATTTTTGAGATAAGACATGTTTCTTATGTTTTGGATAACTGCTTATGTGGAAATAGATAACTAATTCAAAGGCAGATGATAGCTAAAGTTGTAAGGATTTGGAGCAACTTGAGCTGTCACACATTAGAAAACTGTTTTGATAATTTCTTATAACGTAAAAATACATCTATTCTAGGTCCCAGCAATTCCACCAAGAGAAATAAAAACAGATCCACAGAAACACTTGTGCAGTAATGTCCATGCCAGCTTTGTCCAACAGCCTCAAACTGGAAACATCGAGAGGAAAATGGGTAAATATATTGTAATTCATACCATGGAATTTATTACAATAAGAAGGAACTCACGATATATTCAGCATTATTGTATCTCAGAAACATTATGTTGAGCAAAAGAAGGCAGGCACAAGCAGGCACACACACTGTTAATTTCATCAATATGAAGTTCTACGACAGGAAAGAATGGTCTAGGGTGAGAAAAATCAGAAGAGAGACTACCAGGAGAAGGAAGAGAAGGGAAACTAGAGGGTGATTAATTGGAAAGGGGCACAAGAAAACCTGCAGGTGTGGTGGAAACTAATATATATTGGAAACTAGTGTGTGTGTGTGTGTGTGTGTGTGTGTGTGTATAGGTATATACATATATCGGGTGGTGGTTATACTGGTGCATACATTTGAAAAAATTTCATCTAACTGTACACTTAAATTCTAAACACTTTATTGAATCTATATTGTGTCTTTATTTTAAAAAGTATTTATTAGGAAAAAGGTATCTCTTCTGTGTGGTATATGAATCAGAAAGTAGCAAAACTGGTGTCAGAAAGGTACTTTAGGTGGCTGATGCAGTAACCTAGGTGACGGATGATGTTGAGTTTTATTCTATGATCAGATCTATGAGGCATAAAGAAACATGAAGAATTAGTCATAACCTTGAATAGCAAAATGTCAGCTTGGATTGTCTCCTTCCTCATTACTCTCCAGATTCAACAGCTTTCACTTTCATTTCGTGGTCCAATATAGACATGGCCAACAAGAGTAGCAACATGGGTTTGCTCTGAATAATAAGTTGAGTAATTTTGCTCAGAAACTCAAAGACAATGGCTTCACACTATCTCTGGAGAAAGACATTCTTTGTTTATAGTTAGGGAAATTGTCTTCGAGGAAGAGTCCCACTTAGCATATATTTCCTTGATGTGCTGGGACCTAATCCACATGTGTTAAAAATATTATCAAGTTTACAATAATGATCTAAAATGAATAAACAATATAAGCATTCTAGAAATGTAGAGGCTTCTACTCAATTTTCTCATCTTATACAAGTTAAGACAGGAGACTGGATAATCACAGAATTCTTATTAAGAAACCCCTCTCCTGTACTTTCCCTAAATTAAGAGTTTAACAGGGGTGGAGAGGCTACTTACACCTCTAGGAATATTCCCAGGAAATAAATAATGACCTTATAGTAGTAACAAAACAACAACAATACATAAGGGATGCTTACTACGTGCTAGGCCTTTAATGTGTACTATATCAATTACTACTCAAAAAAAACTTATGAAGAATTATCTTCCCTTTTTTATATGAAGAGACTGAGGCTGAATGAAGTTAAGCAGGTTTACGGAGGGCCGTTGAGTGGTAGATGGCAGGGGTAGGAACTTGAATCCTGACCAAGTGGCTCCGTGGCTTATGCTCCTAAGGGTTACGCTACACTGTAGGAGCCATTTGCGTTTTTGTTCTTGTCAGCAGTTATATATGTTGAATTTAGACTGAGATACTGTGGAAAAGATGAAAAGGTTCTTCTTTCTTATTTTTGTAAGAGAAGATGAATTTCAGGAAAAAGGAGACGCAATTTTTGTTATTTAATTATACAATAATTATTGAGAATCTGTTAGGGGCAAGACACTTCTCTAAAAGCCTGGGGTATATCAGCAGACAAAACAGCATTTCTGCTCTAATCGATCCTGGCTTCTAGCTGAGAGAGATAGGAAATAAAAAAGTAAAAACAATAAACCAGTAAGCAACCTAATAAAAAATTGTCTACTTACTTACTAAAGGCTGAGAGTACTAAGGAAAGATAAAACATCGAAAAAGATAAGTGGATGGTGAGTACAAGGTTCAGGGGTGTTTGCAATATTACAATGAATGATCAGTGTAGGCCTCATTGAGAAAGTGACAGTTGAGCAAAGACATGAAGAAGGTGAATTAGCCAGTGGCTATCTGAAAGAAATGCACTGCATAGGAAACAGAATATTAATATACTTTCCCTGTTGTTATCATGACCGATGTCCCAGAACTGAGAAGAACAGTTGAAGAGTATTACACTCTCATTTAATATAAATATGGTAGACTGCCAAGAAAAGGCAGAACTTGCTATAGAAGGCCAAAAACGAGTCTGGGATTCCTTTACCTTCACCCACCTCATAGCCATATAATAGAAGTTTAAGGATTCAATGAGAGAGGAATTCTTATGGAAAAGGGTTATTGGCCTAAGTGTAGAAAGAGCTGTGTAGTTTCACATCCCTTCCTCCCGTTGGTACTGGCTCTACCTCTACCTCAAGGCGATTGAAAAAGAAAGTCAAGAAATCTACTCATCCACGTCTACCGTTTAGGGAAGACTAACAGGGGTAATTCCTGTCTCTACCTCAAACAGAAAATGTGCACATCTGCTTCTTAGTGCTCTCTAAACACAGGGTGGATAGAGAATTCTTAGGGAAATTTGACCTGTATTGTCTAGAATCTGAGCAATCCAAATGACTACTGTAGCCTGATTCTTTCCTGGAAAAGTCTAAAGGTAATAGAGTGGTTTGAACAACCCCAATAGTGAATCTGAGAGAGAACGAACTTGACTTGCAGAATCCGACAGGCAATTTTGCTGTTTTATTTATTAATTTATTCATTCATCCATCCATTCATTCCCCAAGAGCTAAATGGATGCCAGAAAAGCAGTCATGCTGGAATCATTTTTAAAAGATTGTCTTGTTGGCAAGGCAATGCTAGCAGGGTGAACGTGTCTTTGTAGTAGAGCTAAGGGGGTGTCATAAAACATCAGCTATCATGCAGCGCAACCCACATCAGGGACACAGTGCAATGCTGGAGGCACCCAGAAGAGGGAAGGAGGAAGAGGGTCATCTCCATAGACTCCATCCAATTCCCCCATGAAAGAATGACTCAGCATCAGGCATCTGTCACCCAGATAGTACAAATTAAGATCTTTCTGCTCCTTTAACTGTCCTCCCTCCCTCCACCACAATCTTGAAAAAGCCCAAAGCAATGTAATAAGAGGAGACAAGGAGCCTAACAAAATGAAGAAATAGTGTCGGGTTGCAGAAATCTTAGGTCAGGCGTGATCACGCCTGAGCATGGAAAACAATTTAAACTGAACGAGAGTATGAAGGATCAATTTCGATGAGACTTTAAATACCTGAAAATAAGATTATTCTAAACCCTAAGATGAATGGAGAAGTTATGGAATTTACCTTAGATATTGTCCAGGTGTGGGGAAGAGAGAATCAATAGATGGGGTTTGAAGAGAAACATAATTTCTAGACCATACCTAAGTCCAGCATGTTCAATAAATCAGTTATTGGGAAATTCAGGCAGATTTTTAAGTACCAGCTCATAATACAAAGCATAAAATTAAAGATCTTTTAATTAATAATAATATCTAAACATGGCTGTATTTCTGTTGTCATTCACTTTCCACATTTTTAGCAGTGGACATACATATTTCAATATACCAATATCAATCAAATGTCTTATAGACATAAAAAAAATGTTGGCTATAGGCTTAAGGGACTTCCCTAAGACAATTTAGTTTATAATAATTACTGGGGTGTAGAATAAACTGAAAATAACTAAATTTTTATAATTTCCAATAACTTGATCAATAAAGTATGTGTTTATGAAGGTTATGAAGTAATTATTTAAACAATTTAAGCAATTATTTAAGTAATTTGTTGTGGAATTGAATGAAGAATAATCAATTCCCAATGTACACATATTTAAACATCGAAGAAATTTTTTTGAAAATTATTAAAAAATAAATTTAAAATAATGTAGGCTTCTATCAACAAAGGAAAGTTAAAAGGAGAAAATTTGCTTAAACGATCATTTTCACTTGAAATTATCAAGATGTTGTTGTTATTGACTTTAAAAATTATCACCTCAAATTTTCCCTACTAAGAAATACTAGAGAAAATTATTTTCCTATTAAGAAACAGGAAATATCCGAATGCTGCCTCAATTTTAAAGTGCCTTGTTTGCTCTTTCATTTTGGAAAATTTAAGAAGAATACGTATTCACTCAATCTCTTTTATCTAATGGCAAAAGTATTCTTTTATGAAATAAAAATGACATTATCCCAAAGTTGCAGATTTGTGTGTATGAGCCTGAGTATAGGACACCTTGCTTTCAGAATGACGGTTATTTGAAAGGAACTAAATACTTGCTTATTCTAATAGAATGAGATGAAGGGGGATACTGAAAGAAAATAGGTAAAATGGATTTTAAAAAGCAATTGATAATTTATTAACATATAATTACTAGCATCTATTCTTTTACAAAAAGATTATAATTTATCAATATTGAAAAATCACTGAGGCACTAAAATCTCCTCCTCTACATATTTTTATAGGCCATACACAGTGTATTTTGCGCTTAATTCAAAAAAAGCTCCAAAATATTCCTATATCTCTTGATCCTATTGTATCCAAGTTTTCATGCCTCAGTATTTCTGAAATTAGTTGAAGCTCACAACTGTTATGTATATTTAAGGTGGTCATGTTTCTTTTATCCCTATTTGACTGTATTTGACTATTTATACTTGATTGACAAAGACTCAGAAGATGTATCGGTTGCAGGTGATGGTAGGAAAACAGATCCATTTTCATGCATATAACTTGAAGACCTACAGGATAGGAAGTATGTTGAGCAAAAACTGTCAACTGGCCATTAATTAGCGAATTTAGTCTATGTTAAAATAACATCATGTATGACCATGTTGCTTTATTTAATTAACCTTAATATAGTCCTTCATCTATTACATAAATAATATTTTTAAAATACTAAAGAAAAATCATTTTCAAAACGTTTTTTAAAAATTTTTTAAAAACTTTTCTCCTTCAAAAAAATACTATTCATTTTCAAGTGAAAACCTCTCCAACTGAAAGTAACAAATCCAACAAAGACTATTATGACCAAGAAAAGAACGTTGGAATATTGCAACCAACCAATTAGATGAGTGTAGATCCATTTTAGCTAGTTGGTGGATCTCAGTTTCTCTGTCCTATTCTTTCACCATGCTAGAATGCTGTTATAGTCTCTCATAGTACCATGTGACTTTCTTATGTAGTATTTACCTGAGTTAAAATTTAATAATAATTTGTACACCTCTTTGATCATTGCCTGACACCCAATGAGAATTCAAACTCCATGAGGGCAGACATCACATCTTCTGCTCCCCCATAATTATACACCTGGTTCCTATCACACACCTGGCTGAAATACTATTCCTTTCTGTATCTAGAGTTGTTTCTCAATTATGTATTTGAAACATGTTTTCAAAAGCAATTTATAAAAATGTCCTGATAAATTGCAAAAAAGAACACAAATAAGTCACACATTTATTTCTTCCTACTGACAATTTATTGACAAGTTATATTCAGGTTGTTTTGGCCATTTTATGTAAATATGTCCAAATAAATTACAAAACAGTATATATTTGTCTCACTACATAGACTTTGGTCTACAACTAAACTTGAGTTTGTGGCAGGGTTTCAATTATTACAAAGGATCTTTGCTTAAAAAGCAGTCTTTGTTTTCCCCACTATTATGTTATTTGGTATTTATATGGTTTCCTTTATGAATGGGTGGAGAGTGTAATATCAGCCTGCTTATTTAGCATCTACATGGCTCTTTATCTGTAGAGTTACACAATGATTTTTATAATGATATAGAATTATTACCATATTTTTCACACATATCATAGTACTATAGGGCTTAATATGATTTAGAGTTAAATTTTATTTTTACCCGTAAGCCACTAATGTGTAACTTAAAAGAATTTTGTTTCCTTTTAAAGAATATTTATTCTTTAGAATATAAAAGAAATGAATAGTAAATAACCCTCCCAGTAAAGCAAACTGAAGAGGCCTTTTATATCTTGAAACAATCCACGTATTTTCTTACTTTTAGAAAGAAAAAGGGGACTGTACTTGTGTAGTGTGGTATATTGCCCTAGAAATGTGACTAGGGGAGTCTCCATTCTGCTTGACAGCTAATATTCAAGGATCCTTGAGTAAGTGCTTTAACCTCTCCATATCTCATTTTTCACAGCTATCAGAAGGGTACAATATTATCTTCCTCATCTAACTCACAAGGCTATAGAGAGACTAAGAATGTGCATGTAAACATTCTCAGAAAAAATTAAAGCCCCAATTTCTAGAAAGTATAAATTCTTATTCCTCTAGAGATTAAAACTTGATATTAAGTTATCATGTGCCAAAGTTAACCAAGCTGTTTCTTGTATCATTGAGATAATTAAAAATGTCAACTTTAGATGTCTGCATCTTGAAGATAAAGATATCCAGATATTGAAGTAGTAATATTATATCTACTTTGATATTCGGTATAGTTGCCTTAATTTTATCTTTCACTTTTCTAAGGATTTTTGTAGGAAAACTGCAGGACAACATTGAGCAAGATATCCTGTAAATTTGCTCAATGGAGGGCAAGATCTCTTCTTTGAAAATGGGATGACACACAGTAGTTAAGTTCCTGGGTAATGACTGAATTGCGGATTGAACTATACTCTATTTACACAGATATAACCATTAAGAAAATATATTTTCTAAACATAATTTTGGTCCAGGGTCTAAATAATGTTATTTAACATGTTCTTAAACTCATAAAACAACTGAATAGCAGATTATTTCTAAGCATTTCTGTTTAGAGCTTTCAATCAAAATAATAAGTTAATAATTGTGTGGTTGATGGAGACTGAGTATCTCAAACCATGATACTATAAAATGAATATTTTAATTTCTTCACTGGGCTGATTGGATGTAAGGTATCTGTTCTAGATTCTATTACCTGAAGATAGAATCAGAAAATTATAAAAATTAAAGCTAATAAATGTCTTTTAGATAATCTAGACTAGTTAGTACACTTACAATGTAAGAAAGCATATTGATGGGATGAGACTGGTCCAAAAATTCAGAAGGTAATTAGTGACAGATCTAAAATATAGCCAGTTATCAGTATCATGCGTATATACATATTTTTAAAATATTTTTTGAGAGAGCAACTCCAGATTTATTTATAGAAAAAGGGAGTATTTAGAAAAAGATACACTGAGATGAGAGTGGCTATGGCCCAGAAGACAAGGCAAGGAGGAAACAGGCCTCCTGAGGCCCTACTAGGGGAGAAGGGGTCTGGGAGAAAGTGATGAGAAATACTGGGTGGTGGGGGCTACCGAAAGGAGAAAGCTTCTGTTGGATCCACACTGTTGGCAGGTCATGGGTGGGACTCACAGTGACCTCACTGATAACTGTTTCGGAGGCCCCAGTTAGTTAACGCTGCTGACTGGAGTGAGAGCTGCCCACTGGTTCCTGGAGGGCACCCGCCAAGGGACATAGGACAGGAAGCCCAGGATGGGAAGTATGTACACATATATACATTTATTATATATGTATGTATATTTGTTTGTCATTATACATCTATCTCTATCTCTAGCCACATATATACTTATCATTATTTTACATTACGTCTGTTTCTTTTAAGCAAGTCATTTAATCTCTCTGTGATCTTGTTTTCTTACTCTGTCAAATATCTACTTCACAGATTTTAGTAAAATTAAGTATATATAATATATATTAATTATATATTAACTAAAATTTATTTTATATGTTAAATTATATAATTTTTATATATTAATTGAAGTATATATTATTTATTAATACTTATATGTAAAAGTTTGGTTCCGTGTATATATATACATGACACAAGTAGATTTGAAAGCCTGAATTTGATACTATGTTGTGACTATTTGGTTTCTGACTTTGAAGATGTAAATAGATTTCATAACCCAGTAGTAGACGGATGAATTCTTCTCTTCACATCTACCTGAATAGGGGATCACATCTGGAACATCCATCCCAATTAAAATTCTGAATCTTTAAGCATTTAAATTGTGCTGATACCCAGGGTGGTCAAATAATTTCTGAACTGTGCTAATTATAACTTTTAACCAATCTTCTGCGATCAGTGAATTTAGCAGAAGTAGTTTGGAGAACCACGTACAAGAGGAAAAATAATTTTCCTTTACCTTTCTAGGTTCTTGGCTGAGACACTCTATAATAAAAAGACAGATTAACAGGAGAAAAACAAACAAAATTTTAATAACATGTGTTCCTCCTGTATACATGGGAGAAACCCAGGAAAACTGAGTAGCTCCCTGAAATGGCCCAAGTCACCACCTTAAATACCATTACAAGCTAAAGACAAAAGAAGACGTTGGAGGTGGGGGGACCCAGTTATGGGAGATTATCTGGCAAAGAACAGTAAACAAGGGTAAGGTTGCTAGGCAGATTTAAGTCTTTGCCTTCTCCATTGATAAATTTCTAGAGATGTAGTCATCCTTCTCTTCCTGGTACAGAGAAGACACCCTTACAAATGGAGATTTCCCTTATAAATGTAAATTTCCCTTATAAATATCTCTTACAAAATGGTAACTTCTATATTTAGTTTTCAGAGTTTTTCCTGTGTCTGCTGTTTCTTAAAAATAATCAGCCTAAAATAATCCTATGCCAAAGAGGCATATTTTGGGATGTCAAATTCTGCTCCCCTTCAACCACAAGTATGTGTCATTCTAGTAAAGCCTACTTGTACTTAAACTGTGGAAAGTCTGTCTTGGAAAGGCTAGGAAACTGTGACAGTGAGAAATATCCATGGCCCTAGCAACATAATATTTACAACAAAGATAAAGTCTCTAAAGTCAGTCTCAACTTTCTTTCAATTTGAACAGAGATCCTTGGCGTGAAGCGAATTTTAAAATGTGTATAACAGAGAACTCTATCATTAAATATTTTGTAATTCAATTATTTTGAGGAGATTAGCTCTTCTAAACTGTTTGTCTAAGACATCAGAGAGACATTTATGTAACTAATTATTTAAATTAAAAGCCAGTTTTTAAATTCCTGCCTACAATTCAGATGTTTTGTCTAGAAGGTGGTGGGCAGCTGAATTCTGAGAAATACTGAGTGATAAGTATTTCTTTTCTTTTCTTTTCTTTTTTTAAGGCAGATGCTTGCCTCAGGGTAGATATTTGAAATGTTATGTCTACAACTAAGCAATTAAGTATGCTGAGAAAATGATTTTTTTCTAGATAATACCAAGTGGAACATTTGGAAAGATAGGAAATAACAAACTTGTCTATAGAGATTAATTCTGTAAATAAATAGGGTTATAGCAAAGAGTGACAATATTTCCTCTACATGTGTGGTCATAGCCTGTCAAAGCTAAAAACTACGAAAAATTTAATTATGGGATACAAAAGTTTAGCATCTCACAAGAAAAGTCACCTGAAGCATTTCTGTTCAGGCCCCAGCTAGGGACAGAAAATATTTACAAATCTTTAATTCAACTTTCTTTTTAAAAATTCAGTCCTAGCATTTCAAAGTAAGGGTTAGATTAATTATCGAAAATTCAATCAAATTCATCTCTGTTCAATCTATCCTTGAAAAATAATTCATCACTCTAAGTATATGGTAAAATCTCATTTTATTCTAATAGAAATACAAATGTCTTTACTTCTAGCACTTATTCCTATTTAATCTAAATATTTTCTATTGTATCCCAATTTCTTTCTTCTTCTTTGGGTATTTTTACTCTAAGATGGAATGTACTTGCATCAAAAGAGTTTATAAAATTATGAAATTTGTTTTAAAGCCTATATGTATGAATATTTGTACATGGGAGTGTATATAGTTTGTGAATATAATTGCATACACATTCATACACATATGCATGTATGAGAAATGTTTTCTCATAATGAGGTGAGTTTATTAAAATTCTTTATACCTATTTCTTATCCTTTATGGTTTATATAATACACTCAATGATATACATACAAACAAAAAATTCTGTATATAAAATTGACTCATTGTACTCAATTGAATAATGAAGTAGCAATAATCAAAGCACTTATAAACATTAAATATGGTGGCAAATAAACTTTTGGAAATCAGCAAAGCATATGCCACCCTTTTTCAATGTGCGATCTAGGGAACTTGCTGAAAGTGAATATTCCTTGGATCCACCTCAGACATAACGATTCAGAATCTTTCAGTATATGGTTCAGGAATCTCCATTTTAGCAACTTCTCCAGGTGATTCTTATGACAGCACTCTATAGAAGATATGTGACAGTTCAGGTAATTTTGAGTTTCAGAAATTAACTATTTCACACATAAGAAGAAATATTGGCTATTAACATCCTTACCCCAATGCTTTATATTCCTCCTTGTTTTACTTTCGTGTAGACACAATCTAATGAATTTAGTCAATTTAATGAGGGAGAAAACTTACTCTTTGGAGTTACACCAATGAAAAAGTCAATTAATTATTTTTTTTAATTTCTCTTCAACTTTCTTGGTGGTTTTACTGTCAGTGTTAACCCAAAAACCCTCTTTCAAATTGGCTCCTAGGATCCCACATTTTTTCAGTCACTTGTTGTCCTTCTTCAGTATCAGCTTCACAGATCAAAGCGTCTATTTCCATCCAGCCCTATTCAGCCATTCAAATAGCTTTTTTATGGGGTTGCAGCAAACTGAATCTCTGATCACATTCTCTGCACTAAACTGCAATGACTCCACTCTCGATCATTACTAAGAAAATTTAAAAATCCTCTTATTTGAGAGTTTACATGATACATAATTCCCATTTTTGGAGCTATTTTAAAAGCTCAGCTAGGCTACTATGCTAAGAATTGAAACTTAAAATGTATCACTAACTTTTACTTTTTATATGATATTGGAAAAGAAATGGTGGGGCTGTTGCAACAAGAAGACATTTTTAATAAGATACTGTTATGAATAATAATAAATTATATATTTTTGGTTAAAATAAGACCAATGGAGATAAAATACATATGGATGTCCTCATCTATTTCATTATAAAATTGTTTACTAACTTGGATGTAAGTGAGTGGGAAAGAAAGGCGTATTTCCCTATGTCTTGTCTAGATTTTAATCCACAGGTTTCATAAATGGTAGAAATATGAGCATGATATTTTCTATCCATAAGCAACTATCAACTCTCTAATTTCTGAAACAATTTAAAAGCTACACATACATCACATAGAAAAATATGTGTGCAAATTTTGAATAGAAAAAAATGTTTTTCCAGATTCCACTAAAATGTATGGCACATAATCAATTTCCGGTAAAAGGCCCTCTCCTCTTCTGAGAAAGCTACTTAATCTTATACTCTTAGTGAAAATACGTTCTATTTTTATAGTAAAGGAGAATGGTATGAAAAGTGCTGAGAGAGTTAAGCAGACCCTCTCTCTGCTTAGAAACCCCAAAGAGAGGCTTTCACTCCTTGTTTTGCCTGGGTCTCTTCTTTATCAGAAATCTGCATCTCTCATTATCTACCCTAGAGAATGGAGGACCAGAGAAGAGAAGTTAACTAGAAATTTTTAATAAAATAAATAATAGTTTAGCCCAATCTCTTTCAGCTCCGTCTGTTACAACTACTACATAAGAGTCTCAACTCCTACGAAAACCTTAGGGCGATGGCTTTATTTCTTTTATAGCTAGTTTTTCTTTTCTTTCTTGGGGGGGGCAGATTTGGGGTAATTCTTATAGAGTTTTATCTCAAAATGACAATATAGAAGAATCTAAGTAATGTAAATAGTGGACCTCTTTTGCCCTACCTGGAAATCCTGAAGGTGTGTGGGGGGTGGGGGGGATATTTAGGTAGGTAGATAAATGGTAAACTATAGGTAGAGGGATATTCCCCTGGTACTTTTGGTACAAGAAAGTTCAAGAAAATTTAGATCCAAAGCACTTCAGAGCACACACCTGCTCAGGGTTTTGGGGAATCCATTGCCCCCCTTCCCATCTTTTCTATTCAGTGCAGCAAGGCTGTAAGGCATTAATGCATAACTTCAAATTTTGGCATCACATTCACCTGGTTCAGCATATTTTGCAACACTGCAGCAAGGCCAACTCTTTATCAGACATATATTCCTCCATGCATGCATCAACTACATTCTCCACTCCTTGCCCAACAGTCCCCTTCCCATCTCAAGGAGGGGATAAGGATAATCAGAGAAGGGTCCCCAGACATCATTAGTGTCCTTTGGCTTGCTGGCCTTCTGTCTGCACTATATGGATGCCCTGTGTAGATTTAGACATGTCCTATGGGGTTAGACAACTCTTTCTATTTGGCCCTAATCGGGACTGCTGTCCCTGGTGCTGAACCATGTTTGCCCATCCGAGAGTCTGCAGCCAGGTCAATGGGGCTGGATAGAAAACCTGGCTATCTTAAGAATGCCCAGGTGCAGAAGCAAGCAATACTTTGGTGTACAGGAACAGAACCCTTCTCCACACACACATATCTCCTGGGTGCGCGCCAGGACCCCATTTGCAGTTTTCTCCTCCAGACCCCCTCCCCAAACGCCTCCAACATGGCTTCAAATGCCGGCATGTATCAACACAGCCCATCTCAACATTAGATTGCAGTAACATCAAAATCCTACTCCCAAAACACGAAGTCTTTATGACGTTAGCTTTTCCACTCTAAAACAAAACAAATAAATAAAATCCAATAAATTAATAAATAAACGAAAGTGACCTTCCTCTTTCCTCCCTCCTTTTCCCTCCCCATATATCCACATTCCCCTAAATCATAAAGACCTAAATCCTAGAAGAGTGTTTTTAAATCCGGGTGGTCTCCGTAGTTCCACATCCCCACCCCTTCCCCCACCTCTCCGGAACAAAACGACACCGCAAACGGCCCATCTTACCCCGGGTAGAGCGACAGCAGGAGCAGAATCCACACCGTCATTTTCTGTGAAAATACCGGAGTCGAGTAGACTGAGTTTCCTGTGCTCCATATATTTGTCGAACTCATGGCTTTTCTTTTTTCCTCCACTGCCTCTCGCCTCCTGGTTGCAGAAGCAGCCCTCCCCTTTGTATTATTATTATGCTTGTGATCTGATGGTGACTCCCCCCACCTGCCTCTAGTAGGTCTCGTCACTGGGGAGCTGTATTGCTACCAGCTTCGGGAATTAATATTCAGGGAGCAGAAACAAGATCAACGCAAACGCTTGCAGATACCATCAAAGCGTCAGTTCAGGGAGCAGCTTCCAAGTCTGGGGGAATAATATAATTGAGGCAGGGGGAGGGTACAGGGAGAGACGCACGCCGAGACAAATAAGGGAGAGAGAGAAGCGCGCACACGTACTCGTGCTCCTCACACTCACACATACTTCCCCACGTCCATCGGTTTGGGTTTGTTTGCTTGCTTTTGTTTTGATTCTTTCCTTTAGAGGGGGCAGGGCCGTGTGTGTGTGTGTGCGCTTGTGTGCGTGGGTGTGTGTATTGAAAAGAAATAAGAGAAAAATCACTAGAATTTCTGTGTGATCAACTATCACGCAGATTAACTCTGAGGTCAAAGTGAAAGTGATGCACGCTGCTGCAGCATGAATTAACACATGCGTGGTGTCTTTCCAGCGCTTTTTAACCCTTCACTGCACCCAGAAGCGTGCAAAGACGGGCTTTCACGGGGAAAAGAGATACTTTAGCAAGCCCGTAAACTGTATCACCAACGGCAGAGGTATATCTCCTCAGATCTTCTAAGAATCCTTATTTAAAATCCTGCAGTCTTAGAAATCACGATTACACTGTCAGGCGAGGGGGAAGCAGAGGTGGGGGAGGAGAGACTGTTTCTCTGTAAACCATCCTATAGGAACACAAATTTGGTGGACTTTCAATTTGAATGAAGGGAGAAAACACTGCTAGAATTAAAAGACATTAAGAAATTCTATGCTCCCCAGGATTCACTCCTTTTTCTGCTCTCCATCCCCACTGAAAATATAAAGACACAAACTACTTGAAAGTTGAAGAATATAAATGTATGGAGATAGCTGCCTGAGTAAAGAATGTAGACCACAAAATAGGAGGCTGCTTTTTGAAGGAAGGTTGGACAAAGGAGGAGGGTCAGGAGGACATTTTACAATATAAAGGGATTTTTTTTTTTTTTTTTTTTGTGAGGAGATCAGCCCTGTGCTAACATCCGCCAATCCTCCTCTTTTTTTTTTTTTGCTGAGGAAGACGGCCCTGGGCTAACATCTGTGCCCATCTTCCTCCACTTTATATGGGACGCCGCCACAGCATGGCTTGCCAAGCAGTGTGTCGGTGCGCGCCCGGGATCCGAACCAGCGAACCCCAGGCCGCCGCAGCGGAGCGCGCGCACTTAACCGCTTGCGCCACCAGGCCGGCCCCATAAAGGGATTTTTATTTGCTGTGTGGGATTGACTTTTTTTTTTGTTCTGCCTGATGATAATCCTGAAAATTTCTGGGGTGGATGAGTAGTGTTAGTAATGCTTCCCTTTGCCTAGAATGTTACCATGGATACTGATACATGGGAGATATCCCTCTATGCCAACCTAGTTCATCTGCCGCAGAGGAAACCCCATTCACTCATCACGGAAAAGAAAGTGGAGTAGGGTTTCAAGGTTTCTGTAGAGTCGAGACCACAGCAAAGTTGTTCCTGTAGAGGTACAGGTGAAGAGGACCAGTCAGATCCCTTCCTGGAACATAGCAGGGAGTCATTTCAAAACCAGTGTCTTTTCTACAAGAAGAAAGTCTTCCAGGTAGGGAACTTGAGTAAGGAGTCCAGGAGGCATAGAAATATAACATGAGATGAATAGGTCCACACTCCATCTCCAACCCTAAAATATACCCAAGGAAAGCAGAGAGAATTACTGGTGGCTTCTGCCAAAGACATAGGCTGAGGAGACACATTCTGACATGAAGCACTGACAGACACACCTGGAAACCTGGACACCTTTAGAACTCTGCTTTATGCAGTTTTCTCATGGCATTTGAACAAAATCCAATTAGAACAACAAAATTCAGGTGTAGCAGTCAATTGACTTCATTCCATTGTGATTAAATTAGAGGCAGAACAAATGTAAATCCTTTTCTTTGTAATTCTCTCTTTCCTTGCTGCACTGTGAGGAACCTGGGCACTCCTTATATTTACATTTTTTCACAAGAAGAGCCTAGGTTTTTAATAGCTGTCCACTTGTGTTTAGTGAAGATATTCTATCACATTTTTGTAGGCCAAGGGTTACTCAGATGCCTTTTGAATCAAGCAAGTGAGAAAAATGAAAGCAAAGGGCGGATTGTGAATCAGTAAAGTGGTAGAAGTCAGGCACACTGGAGTGACAATAGCCCATCTGAATGGAGTTGCCACTGCTCTGTTCCAGTCAGAGTTGCCAGAGGAAATGGAAATAAAATTATGAGAAATGTCCTAATTTTTAAAACACAAGGGAGGCCAAACCAAACAGATATGCAGGCCATTAGATTGCAAATATTGGTTCATACCATGTAAAAAATTGAGGTGACAATTCTGTCTTCTACCATATGGAACATTTCCAATTTTCCAATGTAAGCTTTTTCCCTTCAGTTTAGTGAAAAGCATATTGAAGCTGTGAGAATGAATGCTATCACATTCACAAAGCAGTAATTTATATACTGATCCCTCATCAGTAGCATAATGATCCCTATAAGTTATAATCTATTCTAATAATAGAATACATCTCAGCATATTAAGAGGATGCATAGAGGAAATTTTACTATTTATAGTATCTGGGTACAACTTTGGCTGTGCTATTCCTGGCTGGTAAGCTTCAGTTTTCCTCTGTGGCTCTTTCCTGTCTAGTGGCTGCTCCCTGAAAAAAAAACAGTATTTTAATGTATTTTCTAAGATTTTGCAACACATACTATCTTCACTAGTATTGGTAAAAGATCTCATCTAGTAATTATTTTTTGTAATCATCTTTTACCTTTATTCATTCTTGCCCATTTTTAAAATACGTTTATAATACATATTTAAACAACCATGATTTGATAAATATGATGCTTATATTTTCATTGTAAATAATATACATCTATATGTATATATATTTATATTAAAATTTAAAATTATTAAAAAGTAGAAAGAAGAAAAACTACCATCTGCATCCTCTCATTCAAACAGGCCATTGTCAACATATTGGAGAATTGTTTTGCAAGTTAATTTTCTCTGAATAAAATTTTATTTTTACTTTTAATTTGACGTTGTTATTATTATTGTTATCATTATACTATACCCAGAAGTGAATTATGAGGTCAAAAGTTGGACCAGTTTGGTTGTTGATACCAACTCTCTTAACACTTGAGGAATTAGAATATATTACTGAGGTTCTAGTTCTGGAGACGATGAGGCAGGTTGACCATCCTGCAGATAACAATTACAACTGGGGACAAAATATTAAATAAACAACTATGTAAAGTACTAGAAAGTTACTGAAAGCAGGCAGAAAGTGGTGAAGAATTTGACCACAGAAAGAGGAAACTGAATTGGATGAGATCTAGAATTGCAGAGCTTTTCCCCTAAGGACACTTAAAGGATTACCAACTTTTTCCTGTTTGCCTGGATCTTCCCACATCCCAGGAAAACCCTCAACCCCAGAGGCGCAGGATGTTTATAATGAGGAGAAGGCAACAATCTTATTGTTCGTGTTGAGGGGGATGTCGTAGACAGAAAGTAACCATAGCAAGGTAAGTCTCCAAATCTGTATTCAAACTTCCCTTAGATGTTTGTTTTTGCGTGGAAAGGGGGAAAGACACCAAGAAGCCTGGAAGAAAGCAAGACGGAAAGACTGGGAAGGCTGAGCCAATATTGCAGCTGCCACTCACTGCACTGAGGTTGGAGCTTGAGTTCCACCAAGTCAGAGAGTCTTGATAAAGACTTTAGACTTTCCTTTAAAACCCTAGAAGGACCATAAGCCTTCTCTGTTCTAGGACTAAGGATTTGCTCTAAGCCTAAGGACAAAACCAAAACTAAGCTAAAAGCAGTATGAAACCAATCCTGCACAAGATTAATGCGATTTGTCAATAATTTAACTCCTTTTAGAACAAAAATCAACATTCTTCAAGGAATGTTAAAAATCAGGATGTGAAAAATATATAAAATGTCTGATACATGGTAAAAAAAATCATGAGACATACAAAATACAGGATAATAGAACACGCATTTAAAAAAATAGCATTCACTATAAACCAACCACACCCGAGATGCAATTAGCAAATAAGGACATTCAATCAACAATTTCAGTAGTTTAAGGACATAAAGGAAAACATGGTCACGATGTTTATATGGTCAATGAGTGTACAGTGGCACTCTCAGCAGAGAAATGGAAGCTATTAAAAAAAGCAAAATAGAAAAATCTAGAACTAAAATTTATAATGTTTGAAAGGAAAAATTCATGCATAGGTTTTAACAGCAGATTGGCAATAGCAGAATAGAAATGATCAGTAAACTTGAAGATAGATCAACAAAAATTAGCCAATATAAACATCACAGAGAAAAATATTGAAAAAAAATTAAAAGAGCTACTGGAAACTGTGAGACAATATCAACCCTCCTGATAAAGTAGTGTAGAAGGAGAAGAGAGAATAAAGCAGAAACATATTTAAAGTAATAGCGGCCAAAAAATTTCCCAAAATTGGCGAAAAATATTACATATACATCTAGGAAGCTCAGTGGATTCCAACCAGCGTAAACACAATGAAAACTACACCTGAGAAATTTATAGCCACTCATCTAAAAACTAAAGATTAAATGAAAATTTTGAAAGTATCCAGAGAAAAATGGAACATTACAATTGCTAGAGGCTAATACTACAACGATGATTGACTGATCCAAACAACTGAGGCCAGGAAAGAGTGGAAGACTCTTTAAAGTGCTGAAAGAAAATGTATACATAGAATTCTATGTCCATTCTCAAGTAAAGGAAGGCTGAGAAAATCTGTCACCAGCAGAGCTGAGATAAAAAAAATGCTCAAGTCAATTCTTCAGGCTAAGGGAAAGTGATACCAGATAGAAACCCAAATCTATGATGAGTGAAGAGCAAGGAAAATGATTAATATGTGAGAAAACAAAAAAATATGTATAGTTTATCTTGATTCCTTTAAAAGACATCTGGCTTTTTAATGCAAATATTAGATAGTGACTTTTGAAGTTTATAATACATATATCTATAAAATATATGCTAACAAAGCCGAAGTATCCCGCAGTTGAGGTTAAATAAAATTATACTGTTGCAAGTTTCCTGTCTATTTCATGAAGTGATACAATAGCAATTGTAAATAGACTTTGATAAGTTAAAGATGAATATGGCAATCCTTAAAGCATCACTAGAAATAATATAAAAAGATATAGTTAAAAATCATTAGAGAAATTAAAATCAAGTACTAAAAATATTTCATAAATACAAAAGAAGGCAGAAAATACAGAACAGAGTGGAAAATAATGGGACAAACAGAACCCAAATATCAAAATGGTGACTGAAAGTAGACATGAATACAAGGAGTATTTTGAGAGATAATGTGGTATTTCTTATAATGAGAAAAGGACCCATTCACCAAGAAGACATAAAAATCATAAAATTTTACACACCTGATAACTGAGCTACAAAATAAATAAAGCAAAAACTGACAGAACTAGACAAATTCCACAATCATAGTTGGAGATATTAAAAGTCCTTTGACTTAACATTTATAGAACACTACACCCAATAATTGCAGAGTAAACTGCAAAATGTACATAACCCTTCAATTGTTCATACAATAAGCCTCAAAACATTTCAAAATTTTGAAAGCTTACAATGTATATTCTCTTACCTCAACAGAATTCAATTAGAAATCAGTAATGTAAAATATGTAGGAAAGTTCCAAAACTTTTGAAAATTGAACAGCACATTTCTAAATAATGTATGGGTCAAAGAAGAAACCACGTTGTTACAAAACAAATGAAAATGAAAATACAACATATCTAAATTTGTTTTCTGGTGCTAAAACAGCACTTCAAGGAAAATTTATAACTGTAATTACACAGAAAAGAAGAAAGATTAAAATCAATGTTCTAAGCAGAATGTTTAGAAGCTGGAAAAACGAATAAATTAGAGAGTCCTACATATATGTGTTCATTTGACTGTCAATAAAGGTGAAGCATTTCAAACGGGAAAGATTAATGTTTTAAAACAATGACGTTGGAACAAATGGGTAAATTATTTTAAAAAGTAACCTTTGCCTCTTATTTCATCACACATGCAAAAGCTAAAATTACAAATTTTTAGAAGGAAACAGAATATCTTCATGACTTTGGGGTAGGTAAAAATTTCCTAGAGAAGACATAAAATGTATTAAGCATAAAATATGACATTGATAAATTGGACTTTATAAAAATCAAAAATTTTCTGTTCATCAAAAGACTCCACTTAGAAAATGAAAAGGCAAGTCACACACAGGGAGAAAATATCCACAATGAAATTATCTAACAAAGAACTTGTTTCCAGCACACATGAAGAAATCTTATATTTCAATAACAAAAATGCAAACAACCCAATAAAAAGGATCAAAATACTTGAACAGACACTTAACGAAAAAGTTATACATGTATCTAGCAAGTACATGAAAAGGTTCTCATCAGCAGCATTCATTAGGGAAATGTGAATTAAAACTGCAATGACAGGGCTGGCCCCGTTGCTTAGCAGTTAAGTGCGCACGCTCTGTTGCTGGCAGCCCGGGGTTCGGATCCCCGGCGTGCACCAATGCACGGCTTCTCCAGCCATGCTGAGGCCGCGTCCCACATACAGCAACTAGAAGGAAGTGCAGCTATGACATACAACTATCTACTGGGGCTTTGGGGGATAAAATAAATAAAATAAAAAAAAACTGCAATGATATCTTTTCATATTAACAAAACTGACAATACCAAATTTTTTGAGGGTATACAGCAATCAAAACTCATACTATTTTCTGGTGAGAATGTAAAATGGTACTATCATTTGTGAAAGATTTTGGCGGTTTTTTACAATGTTAACATTCACTTACCATATGACCAAGTGATTCTACTTCAAGATATTTATTAAAGAAAAATGAAAATATGTGTCCCCAAAAAAGCCCTGTACAGGAATTCTGTATAAGATTTATTCAAATTTGAAACAATCCAAATATCATCAATGGGAGAAAGGATAATCAGATTCCATGGTATATTTATAAAATGGAAAAATACATTATTTAGCAATAATCTTATGAGCAACTTATTCATATAAATATGTATATAAGTACATATATACACAAACATAAATATGTATATATAGATATATATATACATATATATATTCAAGAACATGGTTGAATCTCAAAAATATTATGTTAAGCAAAGGAAACTGGAAAAAAAATGGACATGTTGTTTAATTCCATTTGTACGATATTGAAGGGGAGCAAGAGAAGTCTATGTGATTAAAATCAGAACAGAGGTTGCTATAATGGGTGTTGATTGACTGGTTGAGGCATGAGAGAAATTTCTGGGATAAAGGAAATATTCTATATATTGATTAGGGAGGTTATCGCATACGCTTATCTACTGATAAAACTCATCATACTGTACACTCAAGACCGGAACATTTCACTGTATGTTAATTTCACCTTAATTTAAAAATTGTATTGATAAAATATATTATCTTTATCAATAAGCATAACTTGTGCCAAGCACAGTGTTATGTGACAGGCCTTGTTTGATCCTCAAAAAAACTGCAAGGCAGGTACTATTATCAACAAAGTTTTCCACATGGAAAGATTAAAATTTTAGGGAGGCTAAATGACTTGCCCAAGATAACCAACAGAGTTCATTATATAGTCTATGGCAGAGCAGATTTAAACCTAGGCAATCGGATTTAAGAAATTGAACTCCTTAAGCATGATTGTATACAGTTTCTGAATAACATGATGGTGGTAAAAAATAACATAGTTATTAATTCACTTCTCTAATCATCAGCTATAATAAACTTCAGAGGCAACATGATGTAATGCAAAGAGCATGCAGTTCAGAGTCAGGAATCTTGGTTCTGTCAATGACTCTGTGACTTTGGGGAAATTACTTCATTTCTTTAGATCTTATTGTCTCATCAATAAATTGATGGATGATACAGGTGATATACATAGATCTTTATAGTTCTAGTACTCAGTGACCTATAATTCAAATAGTGTTTCTTTGGGAGTGAGATGGAAGGAGATATCTATAATTCCTTCAAATTAGTTAGGGCCTTTAATCACAGCATGACATCAGTGGGGTCAATGTCCATTTAGTTATTGCACTAAAATAAACTGAAAAAAAGTTTGGCTTAGTTATCTCAATTTTAGTCTTCTTGTATCTCCTGGGAGAGTCACAGAACCTCATTGCTCAGGATACTAGATGAGCCAGATTCGAAGGCGGAGTCTATTTTCCTGTGCTTGAATTTGGGCTGGTCTTAGGATTTGCTTTGTTGAATAGAATGCACAGCTGTGTGAGTTCTGAAGTCTGGGCCTCAAAGGGCATCTCCACTTCCATCTTCATCCTCTTGTGATGCTCCTGCCATCATGTAAGAACATCAGCACACCATGACAACCAAGTCATTTGCTTGCCTTATCCAATGCACTTTCCTCAGCACCTGGAAGAGGGCTTGGCATATAGCATATTGTCATGAATATGTGTTGGAATTTGAAAGTTGAATTATATGAAGTACCTTCCAGAAACATTGTGTTGGTTTACATTTGCAGTAACAATGTATGAATGCCAAATTGACCATTATTTTTAAATTGCTGGGTATCATTTTTTAAAATGTCAAAACTATGGTCTGAAAATCGCAGGCATTCTCAACATTTACTCAGTACAGCACATGATGGAAGAACTTAATTAATGCTGTGAATTATCTTGCAATGATTCTCAGATGTTCCAGGCAATCAGGACACAGTAATGCAGACTTTTCCCAGGCTAATGTCTCTCATTGTTAATGATATGCCGCTCAGGGACTTTCTTTTAGATTTGGAGTCACAGGAGTGTCATTTAGTGTGACAATGTTAGTGGATGGAACTGGTAGGACAGGCAGGCCTGGAACTGTAGGATGAATTTCGCCCCTACTGGCTTCAGAATCCCTTCAAGTACCCCATAAAAGAGGATTCTAAACTGCAGGGAAAAATAAAGGACAAATGAAAATGACAGCAAATAATTATAGTGATAATTTATGGCATTCTTGAAATATATTTAAAATAAGTTCCTTTTTTTTGGTTCTGTTGAAAGGTGAATCAGTTCTTAAACGATTGATTTCATTTTTTTAAAACTTTTTAATTGTAGCGAAAAACACAGATATAAATAAAATCATTCTTGCAACCATCACAATTTATTTGACACAGTTTGCATCAACAGAAAACCAATGTGAAAACTTAGAAAATACAAGATGGCTCTATCAAACTGTAGGGAGACTCTCAGTTTGAAATCATTAGATTATTTTACTGAGGAAGCTAATTTCAGCACTTCAAATTAATACTTAAAAGAAAACATGACTTCTTTAAACTTACAGAAGATATGTAAAAATTTCTACTGCCTTTGTCAAAAACTGAGACGCTTCAGGAAGAAAAATTAATCCACCTTTTAAGTCTTATCAGAAATTTTACTACATGCCTGGATCACAACTGATAAAGATTTTTTACATTTGTCTCATCTGCATATGGGCTATTAATAATACTAAGTTCATGGAGCCATGTAGGTTAAATGAATTAATACATGTCAACAATTTACACAATTCCTGGCCCATATTAAATGTTCAATGCACATTATCTATTACTGTTATTATGTATTTTTCTATTATTTAACCACATTCATCAAAATTTGTTAGTACATGCTAGTTACCGGGCCTCAGTCTAGGCATCATTTAAACCAAGTTGCATTTAAACACACTTCTTGCCCTGCACAAGATCATACTTTAGTAACTTAATTTTCTACCATTCTCACTCTTACTAGAACACAAAGTAAGCCCTTTCCCAACACTCTTCTATGTTTCATACACAAATATCCAACTGCCTAGTAGATCCCTTCAGTTAGGAGTCTCCCAGAACAACAGACCCAGTATATCTAAGACATAGGCTCTTAAAATACCTTTCTCACAAAGATTCACGTCTCTCTGTGGACTAGTTCTTCTTTTTTTTGTTGTTCTGCTGAGGAAGATTCTCCCTGGGCTAACATCTGTTGTCTATCTTCCTCTTTTTGTATGTGAGCTGCCGCCGCCACAGCATGGCCACTGAGAGGTGAGTGGTGTAGGTCCACGCCCAGGAATGGAACCCTGGCCGCCAAAGCGGAGTACGCCAAACTTAAGCACTAGGCCACCAGGGCTGGCCCTAGTTCTTCTTTTTCCCACATGAAATCTCAGGTGTATCTCATAGCTTTTCCTGGCCCTATCAGCTAATAAATGAATAGGTATTTACTAGGTATTAACATGTGCAATTCAACATGTTAAACTCTAAACACTAAACATTAAACTTAAACTAACACTTTCCAATTTAAAATATTCTAGCTGCATTGAAAAGATTTACTTCAAAATAAAAAACCTGAAAAGAGAGGAGAAAGACTACTTGACATTTCTTCTTTTTCTGGTATACCTTGCCTCACTCTGTGACTAACACAGAAACACCTGCACACACCCACACACACACAAACATGTACAAACTCTATAGCTGCTTTTTAAGGATGGGGATAGAAAAGATATCACTTGACTGATACATTATAATCTGATGTCAGGGCCTCAGATACACGATTACTATGTCTCTCTTATGAGGCACTTTTGAGCATTCCTAAGGGATACCCACTAAGGGCTACCAAAAGAAGTTTTCTGATGCAGACAGCATCTGAGTGGTGGTGATGATCCCCCTGAGTTTCTGCGTCTCAAGGTAGATCTCAGTCTCTTTGTAGTGATCAGAAGTCCTTCTTGTGGAATCTTTCAAGTAGGCCCACAGCCAACCCTCTTTCCTGAGAGCCACATCTGACTCATGAAAAACACGTGATTTTGTTGCTAAGCTCTGAAAGTGCAGAATGTTTCCAGAGCACCCAGTCTCTTCCTCTGTTACCAGAAAGCTCTAGTCATAGTCTCTCTTGCCTTTAGACTGTTACAATTCTGAGTCATGTGCAGACCCCTATGTCCTCCATATTCTCCAAGGAACACAAGTCATTCCCTTTGAGTGGTTCTCTTGGACTCCAAACCTGTGGCTTAAAATGAGGGGAAGAATTGACAGCAGCTAAAAAGTGGAAGCAATCCCAGTGTGCATCAATGGATAAATGGATAAGAAAAATGTGATATATATACATTATAGAATATTATTTAGCCTTAGAAAGGAAGGAAATTCTGACATATGCAACAACATGGATGAAACTTGAGGACATTATGCTGAGTGAAATATGCCGGTCACAAAAAGACAAACACTGTATGATTCCTCTTACGTGACGTTCCTCGAGTAGTCAAGTTCATAGAGACAGAAAGTAGAATGATTGCCAGGGGCAGCGGTGAGCGGAGAATGGGGAGTATTGTTTAATGGGTATAGAGCTTCAGTTTTACAAAAGGAAACGAGTTTTGGAGATGGATGGTGGTGTTGGTTACACAACATTATAACAATAATTAGGAGAGAGAATTCTTTTGACAGTAACTGCTCAATTCACATTAGTAAAGCGGCTACTTACTTCACTTATTTATAAAGTTTATTCCTACTCGTTTGTACCCTATTTCTAATAGAAAATTCTTTTGAACTTAATTCTCCAGAAACCTAAACAAACCAGCATGCTTTCAAGTCAGTTTATCAACTCATTCGTTCATTTCACAAATACTGTTCATTATCAGCTAACATGTCAGACACTGTGCCAGGTGATGGGATTATAGAGGTGAGTAATCTGTGATTTTGTCCTCCAGCTCCACACAGATTCATGAGGAGGGCAACCTGTTTTTCACTTTCTGGGTACTGCATGTACATTTTGGAAAAAGATTTAAGATGGTGAACTATTTGTTGGTATTCTAAGAGATTACACAGGGCTGGTTGTGGGGATTTGATATTGAATAGAATATCAACCAAAACTTCTTGAAATTACTGTAGTTCATTGATGTTATATTTGTGAAATTAGATAGTTTAATACTTTTGTCACTTTCCCCACATTTCCGTTAATCAATATCAAATTAACTACTCAATGAAAAAGTTATCAAATATAATGTCAGACCTGAAATTGACTTTAGAAAATATCTGACCAAAGCTTTTCTTTGTACAAAAAAGAGAAATTAGACCCAGAGAAGTTTAATGACTGATCCAAAGTTACCCAACCGATTAATAATAGAGCCAAGGTGGGAAATGCAGATTTCCTAAGTGCCAGGCCTCATCTTCCCACCCACTCCATGAAAACAACTTCAATTTGTAGTTTAAGACAAAGATGAAGATTTTTGCAATAAAGTACTTGTTTCAGTTCTTCTTATTGAGTACTCTGCAATATGAGATTGTTTCCTGTTTATTTAATCCAGTCTTGACAGGATGACTTACTTTTTATCAAGTCCTGACACTTAGCTCTTCAATATAGCAGTACTCCAGTTATCATTTATGACACTGGGGATGGAGAAGAAAAGAGCCCTTACTGTTGCAAGACATGAGGTGGGGGAGCATTCAGTTAGGGAGTTTTAGTTGGCTAAGAGTTTAGTTTAATGATAGAACTTGGTGTGAACCACTGAGTTGGTGACATCCTCAACCTCGTACTCTTCCCTTCTGATAGTCTTCTTTTATTTCTTTCTTGGACTCTTGATTCTGCCCAGGTAATTACCCAACTGACAACCAATTATTTTATTCTGGTTACTGTTTTTAAAGTACTTTGTATACCTTAAATCTACAGATATGTAAGCTGTGATTATAAGTTTTATTTCCATTTGAGAAAAATTTGTTCATTTCAACTAGGCTAGCATAAAGCTTTTAGTATGAGCAAAGAAAAATGAAAAACAAAATGTCCTTTTCTAACATAAAAATCCATGCTTTCAAACATTTTTCATTTTCCTTTACCGTATTAACCTTGTCATCTCCAGCTGCCTGGGGAAGAACTATGTAGTCATTTATCATTTTATTTTAGACTTTGGGCTTCAGTCTTTAAATGAATGAAAAATTCCTGGAAAACTCAAACTCTGATGTGATATGTAGTTACTCAAAGGGACTTTTTGTTTTTTAGCCTACTTAATTAATGAATACATAATTAAATTTAGGGCTACATTTGACTTATTTTGTGAATAGTTCTTGAGTAAAATATCATGCTTCTTGAGTTTCTATGTGTTGAGGCATAGTTAAGTAACAAGAAAATAAAAATATCACAATATACATTTGATGAAAGAGATAAGATAATGAAAATGGGGAAATACATGTTTCATTAAGACTACATTAAAATATTTAGTGACATGGAACATGTTGGTGATATTTTGCTAAATAAGTAAGCAGGATTAAGAAGGTATACATTATATGATTTTAATGAAGTTATAGATTATTGATAGATGAGAGAGAGGGAGAGATGGATGGGTGGATGGATGGTAGACAGATAGATACTTAGAAGAAATATGCTGCGACTACCAGAATTAGACTGATTGGATATTGGCTGAAAATTTACTAGTTTGATATTAATTATATTTTAATCCCTATTATTAACCCTCTCTGAGCCTTAGTTTTCCCATCTGTAAAATGTAGATAATACTGTTAACCAGTTCATAGGTCACTATGAGTAAAATAAGGTAATCCCAGTCAAGTACTTAACATAGTGCCAGGCACATAACTAGCAATATCTTAGCAGTAGGTATTCACTATTATATTACTATTACAATATATTTATATACATTTTTATACAACATGGTTTATTACATATATAGTTTTATATTTGACATTTGTCTCACTGTAAACATACAACATTTAAATGTTTTAATTTGATTTTTGTTTCAACAAGCATTTATTAACCACCTACTATGTGTAGATTTGTGGGAGACATACGGACGTATGCAGATGCCACAATGCTACGAAGTCACAGAGAGTGGTGAGTGAAAAGTGCAAATGAGAGAGTGAGTAGAAACAAATAAAAGAGAGTGAGTATAAACCTGAGAGCCAGACCGTGAAAGCTCAAAGAAGAGAGAGTAGAGACCAGGGGATTTTTCCCATGACTTCTATTACTAAACGTCTACCTGAGAGGAAGCAGAAGACGAAGTTTCAAGTGAATCCTTTACTGCCTTATTTGTCTTCATTTTCTAAATGCCGCTCACAGTGTGAGCATTCTACCAAGTCTAATGTGATTGTATTGTTTAATAAAATAAATTTCATGGACAATTTTGGTATTTTCAAGGTTATTTTAATTAGTCTCATGTTTTACCTTACATGCGAAATTGAGAACCTATTATCCCTACAATAAGGGAAATGAATTGTAAAATATATAGTGCTGTTCTCAAAGTACCATACACAGTTATTTGTTGAATGGACCCTAATGACAAATATCCAATCCAACCTCTTCATTTTACTAAGAAATAGCTTGAAGTCTAGAAATGCTAAGTGACTTCCAAACGTTACATAATAAAAGGGCAACAGAGGCAGGCAACAGCCTTACAATCTTTCTGTGTTTCTCTCTATTCTGAAAATCACATTTCTGAGAGGGAGAATAATTGGCCTGTGTGTGTAAAATATATGCCCTTGTTAAATCAATTATGGCCAGAGGACAGGGTCACAAAGTACAGAAATAGTCAAGGTATGGACCCATAGGATATTGGCTGCCTCAGAGAAGGAATTAGCGAATATTCCATAATAAGCACTAGGTTAGCTGGTTCATATGTATTATCTCATTTAATCTGCACAACCACTTCTTGAAGTAGGGGGTAGTGTTACTGCAATTTCATAGATAAATATAAAACTGAAATTTAAAGAGATTAAATTATATTACCAAAGTAACACAACTAATAAGTGGCAGAGCATGGCCTGAAAACTACATCTTCTTGTGCCAGAAGCTATGTCCCTTAACCACTATTCCATGCTATTAGAAGAAATGCTTTCAGATCCTCTGCCACCCATGCCAGGTCCCCCTTCTTCCTTCCCTCCTTTAAATTGCGGCTAGAGCTAGATCTTGAAGAAAAACTTCAAGTCAAAAAACTCTCTCTATTTTTAATTTAATTCATGCGAATCTTCTATGCATTAAATAAATGAAAGTTGTGAGATTAAGCAGAATCATCATGGTGTTTTGTTATGCTAAGTATACTTTAGTACTCTATACACTTTGTCATAAATTCTTTAAATACGCCTTAGGAAGATACCTACTTGCAAAAGCTTTCAGTCAAATATTTTGGTGCTTAATAGACACTACACAGTTTAATAGGGTGTTAAATGCTAAATCTCCGACCCAGATAACTGAAAGGTTAGTGCACTTATGATCTTTCAAGTTTTGAATTCTATTTTCTTCTTGAAAATTGTGTATTTCATTACATACTGACTGTGCCCCTTTCAATGAAAAACATCAACTCTATTTGTGTAACTGCCTCCACTGCTTTAGGTTATTTATCTCCATCCAAAGAGATTAACAAGTGGCAGAGATTATTGTCGCTTTAAATTCCTACACGGTAGAAGGAAACACGAAGTGCTAACTAGGGAGGTGCTAACTCGAGAGACAGAATTTTTGAGGGGTGGAATAAATGAGGTGGGATCCAGTTCCCATTACGATTAGAGCTTTACACTATGAAGGCCTTTCTATATTGTTTGGACCAATATGCACAAATCTTTGCAAGTCTACTCAGTGTTTTTCTTTCCTTTATTTTCTGCAAACAAAGGTGAGAAAAATGGGAACAAAAATATAATAAACAAATATTTTCAATCTCCTCGAACTATAGGGAATATCTTGGAGGAAAGTAACGCAAAAGAATAAAATCTTATACTTAGTGTGTTGGCCTTTAGAGATCTTCTCTCTCTCATTCATTAGATACAGCTATTAGAAATAGAATGATAAGGGCCGGCCTGGTGGTGCAGCAGTTAAGTGCACGCGCTCTGCTTTGGGGGCACAGGATACGCATGTTCAGATCCCGGGCACGCACTGATGCACCGCTTGTCAAGCCATGCTGTGGTGGCATCCCATATAAAGTAGAGGAAGATGGGCATGGATGTTAGCCCAGGGCCAATCTTCCTCAGCAAAAAAAAAAGAAAGAAAAAAAGAAAGAAAAGAGCAGGATTGGCATCGGATGTTAACTCAGGGCTGATCTTCCTCACACACACAATAAAAACAAACCAGAACTAGAGTGATAAAAGAACCGATCCCAATCACAATGTGTGAAATGACATCACTCATTGGTAGGAAATTAAAGAGATTCTGGTGAACTGAATTCCTAGTTGTGGGGGGAAAGAACGCCTGTAAAATAATTAAGTATAATTCACTACCTTAGAAAATACTGATGGTGCCAATGTTATTTCTGACAAATGTAAGTCTTTATACCTTTTACAATAGGCACTTTTTGCTGATTGTGAAAGGAATCTATGTTGCAGGTAGAATATTTGGAAAAAATAAAAGTTATAAGAAAATAAATCATTGAAACTCCCCTTTTAATGCTAGCTGTTTGCTTGCATCTTCAGATGGCATATTTACATCTTCTTTGAAATCCTAATTGTGATGACTAGATAATATTTCATCGTTTTTTGTCTTCCATGTCTTTTTTTTTTTGACAAGTCCTCTTTTGTTGGGCATCTACATTATCTCCAAATATCCATGATTACAAATAACACTGTGAGAGTATCTTCTCATGTAAACTTTTGATTGCCTCTCTGCTTAGTTCCCTGGGATCATTTCTTGACATTGAATTATTGTGTCAAGGGACATAAGTATTTTTGTAATTCTTTGTTCTTGATCAACGTTGCCAAATTGTTGGAATTTGGCAGCAATCAGTCTTAGAAATGGACTTTCCAGAGTAATAGCTCTTTCTTCCACTTGTTTGACAACTCAGGGCTCAATGTCTTCATATTCTCTTTCCTCTTGAGATAGACCTCTACTTCGCTTTATGTTAATTAATTCTTTAATATGTGCTATTGAAAACCTACTATGTGCCAAGCAACGTGCTCAAGGTGTCCTGAAGATACAGCAGTGACTACAGAAGGACTGGTCTTTTCGTTCTTTGAGCTTCTTTTCTAGTTGAGAAGATAGATATTAAACAGAAAAACACACACTAATAAATATAAACTAACGAGTTGTAATAAGTACACGGAGAAACTAAATAAGTTGCGGTGAGAAGTAGTGGCAGAGTGGAGGACGTGTTTATACTGAGATGGGGCTCGAGGAAGGAAGGCCTCATGGAGTCTTTAACAAATTCTGCTCTCTGTTACTTCATTTATTCCAATAAATAAGTGCCTAATGGCAACTTTTATCATAATACTTTTATATAAAAAATCAAAGTCAATAAATAAATGGATTATATTTTACTTGAATAGTCACAGGAAAATATTTTTATAGCTTATGTCTTCTTAAATAAGACAAATATCCAGAATCCATAAAGGGGGGTAGGAGAATAGAAATTTTCTTCATGACAAAAGTGAACTGTAAATGAAATCAAAGTCAAGCTACAGACTATGAATTTTGATTGACTCAAAAGGTTTTAACTCTGCAAAGAGTTCCTATAACTGACAAGTATTTCATCCCAACAGAATAATGAGAAAAAGACATAACAGACAGTTAACAGAAAAGGAATTACAAAAGGCCAATAAATATATGAAAAAAGATTTAACCACACTATTTGCCAGGGAAATTCATATTAAAACAACCATATGATACCATTATGCCCATCAGATTGGTGCAACCTCTCCCCACAAGACCAAAAATATCTGTGGCAGACATTGCTGATTGCCTAACCACAACCAATTACTTCTTTATTTCTAAAAACAACCAATTTTGTTCAGCTCTCCACCCTTCTTGGCATACTCATACACTGCAGAGTATGCTGACCCTAGTTCTAATTCCAGGGTTGAACCCTGATGAGGCAATCTGTTTCCTGGTTTAAGCATAGATTTCTGACACAACTCAGGCCAGCGACGTAAGAGGAGAAATCTGCTGGTAAAATTCTGCAGAAGATTCACACACTCTTTAAAAAATAGATCAAGGGGTCAGCCTCGTGGTGTAGTAGTTAAGTTCCCGTGCTCAGCTTCAGCGGCCCGGAGTTCGCGGGTTCGGATCCTGGGCACAGACATACGCACCACTTGTAAAGCCATGCTGAGGTGGTGTCCCACGTAGAGAAACTAGAAAAATGTACAACTATGACATGTAACTATCTACTGGGACTTTGGGGAGAAAAAGGGAAAAAAAGAGGAAGATTGACAACAGATATTAGCTCAGGGCCAATCTTCCTCAAAAAAAAAAAAAAGAAATCATCTAAAAAAAAAAATAGATCAAGAGGTCCATTTCTGCCTCTGGAAGATGTCAAGTCTGGAACGAACACCTGGAAGAGCTGCAGGCTCTTGCAATCACCTTGGAGAGTTAGATGAGGGTAGGGTAGCAGGAGGGGAAAGAAACCTGAAGCTTATCCTTTTCATCCTCTGAACTTAGAGTTATGATAGATAATAAATTTTCTTATTGTTTAAATAAATTAAAATTGACACTTTCTTTTAGTTGCAGCCCAAAGTAGCCTAATAATATCTCAAACACTGTCAGTAAGTAATGTAAATGATTGCAACATTTTGGAATAATCATCAGCAGATAACGGTAAATAAATAAATGTTCACCTCCTTTTGTGCCAGCTAGCAACACTAGGAATCTTGCAATCTTACTTGTAAAAGCAAAAAAGCAAAAAACAAAAACAAAAACCCTGGAAATAAAAGAAGTGCTGTTACATAAATATATGACTAAATAGACTTGGTGAATTATGGCATACCGTGGAGTTCTATGGAGTACTATACAACATTTGAAATAAATAAGGTAGATCTATAATATTTAGGTTGGAAAGTGTTAATGTCAACGCAATTTTATTTATTTATTTGCAGCAAGATCCTATTTTGCAAAAGAATGAGGTATTAGAAGAGTTTTAAGATTATGTTCTTATGCATAAAGGGAAAATGGTGATGGAATTTTGAACAGTGTTTAACTTGAAAGGGATCTTAAGGATCATCTGCTCGAATCTTCTTACTATATGAAAGAGGAAACTGAGTTCTGAAAGGAGTATGTGATTAGCCTCAGACCTCACTGGTATAAAAGATTCCCAGCATCCTGAATTTCACATCTACATATGGATAAATTTGTCCCTGATGGTGCAATAAATGTGGGAGTAACGCCAAACTGGATTTCCACATAGGGGAGATCACAATAATATTATTTCAGGATTCCAGAAAACATCTCTTCTCCACTAAACGATGCTTCTAATGTCTTTAGGGACAACATACCTTAGTGCTTAAGACCTTGGTGCTAGAATCAGAAACATTTGAATTGGAATTTTGGATTTGTCGTCTCCAGTTTTTTATCTTGGTTAGTTTACTTAACCTGTCTGAGAGATGGCTTCCTGTTTTATATAATGGGAATAATCATCAGAGTGGTCTTAAGAAACACATAAACATATGAAAATATTGGAATTTACCATCCTACTGTTTTGTAGTGCCAAAGTCCACCTAATCTTTTCAGAGGTAAACTTTATAGCCAAAGATTCACTTCCAGTTCTCAGTCTACAGAGCAGTCTCAGCACAAGATAAAGAATGGAGATGCCTCATTCCCCTATAGTTTTCTACAGTTTGGCTGATACTTTAATCTCAACACCTGATTATTTTGTGCTCATGTCTACAAACAACCTATGTGGAAGTTGCAAGAGTTATTATCAAATACACTTGTCAATTAAAGTTTACCCAAGAGCTGACACTACCACCAAACTTCATTTTCTGGAGGCTTCATAGCACAAGCTTGGACTGATGCTGGATGAAATACGGAGGGGCCATTTTGAGTGATGGTTTTCCAGCTCTACAAAACTATAAATCTCATCCAATCAATAGACCAGGAATTATGGAATCAAGCGTTCCATTATTTGCCTTATTTTGTATGTTTGTTTAATTTGTTTGATCTAACCAGCCTCCGAATGCCCTTTTATTTTGGTTTATGTACTAGTAGCAGGTAGGATTCTACCTTCCTCTATTGTAGAGCAAGGGGCTATAATATCCCTCTTCCCACATCCATGCAAGTGGGGCACAGGCAATGGACTCCCGGTGGGTCAACACATGCTACCACATTTGACCCAAAGATGAATGGCTGACTTAGAAATTAATCAAGGTAGTAAATGTGGTAAGTATCAAGAATCAAGACTATTCCTGAGATATGACCTTGATTGCGTTCCCTGTTGCCATATCTCCTTCATGTTACTGAAAGAAAGTTGTGATCAGAAGGAACATTGTCACAGTATAGAATCCAACAGTGTTAAATCTGGAATCAGCTCTAAATATTTATTTAAACCAACCCTCTCATTTTATGAATGTCATGCTATACCCTGTGACTTTATACAGGGTATCTAAATTTGCTGTGTCTTGCACATTTCTAGTCATCATATAGAAACAAAAACAATAATTCTATATATGCACAACCTTGATAAAGTTGTAGAGGAAACTGGTGAGTGTGAAGTTAACTGAAAATTCTTTAACCCATAAGGCAATAATAACAGCGTGATAAGTGATTTTTCTCCTGATCTCACACTTAAGTAAAACACAGTTCCACATGGAGTGTTAAATAATTTTGTATTCCATCCCATTCAGAACATTCACCTGACTTTTCTCACTTCTTAGTCTTATTCTTTTATGGGGACTAAAAATCTAATAACAACCAAATAGGATGTGGGTCGCGTGATATTTATAGAGAAACTTGAGTGAGACACACTTCTATATTTAAAGTGAAAATTCTTTGGCCTGATTAAAGGGAAGGGGAATCTATCCAATGACTTCTGCTTTTATTTATTTTTTTAACTCTAGAGGCTAGATTAATTTTTTAGGGTCTAGATCGGGGGCGAAAAGGTACAACAGGAGGAAGAGGAAATATTAAAGGCAAAGCAAACCTTTAATAGCACCTTAAGAGATCAATAGACAAAATGTATGCTTTTATAAAATATTTTTAAATATTTTTATAGAGTATATGCATACTCAAAAATTATACTTCACTTTGTTTCTCTGCCCATTCTGTCACCCTATAATATATTCTAATATTCTATTAATATATCCTAAGTTCTCTAATTACTATATCTTTTCAGCAATAGGTAGAGAATAGAATAGGTAACTTTTAGTGGCATTTCTCAAAGTCTATTACATAAATCACTAATCCCATGAGATGATCCTTCAAAGGGGAAAAAATCATCACGATCAAATGAATTTGAGGAAAAATGTGTACAATATCTCCCACTTAGAGGAGAATGTTTTACATCCTCTAAAATATTCTGTAGCAAAAAACCTACTACCTTTGTTTGACAATGTATTTCCCAAACTTATTTTCCCTTGAAAACGTATTTTGCAGAACTTGTGTTGGGTGGAATCAACTTTACGGTAGCTAAAGGACTGAGCATTGGTTAAACCTCCAGCCTTGACTAGACATGGGCTGTTGAAGAAGTAGGGAGGTGGACCTTGGGCATCTGACATGTAATACAGAAAGAAGAAACCTGTGTGTGTTGACTGTACCACTTTCTACTTCCCACTGTTCTTTTTGGGGGCCTGATAGTTTTGACTTCCCTGTGATGGACAATTTTTCACAATGTGATAATAGTGATAGATCATCAAAAAATCAGGTTCCATTCAGCTCATCCAACATACTTCACTAGCTCCTGAAAAGAAAAATGGTGTCTCAAATGGATGAATGTGTTGACCTGGTTTCAGTGCCTTGCATGTGTGTGGCTCGAGTGCGTACACACAAACACACACACGTGCACATCCACCCCCTAGAAAATACAAATTTAAACTTGGCTAAGAACCTGGCTTCTGTGACAGTCAAAATGATAGCAATTCTAGGTCTTACATTTTTTTTTTTTTTAATAAAGTATATGCCAGAAATAAGATCCAGAGACAGGTAAAGTTGGAGTCCTTACTTCAACCACACCACGGGAGACGAATAGGTAATGATAGTAGCTAATGCCAGGAATCTCAAGTAATACTGTTTGTTTTATCTCTTTTAAAATTTTGTTTGGAGTTTGAATTATTTTTAATCGAAATAAATACCTATTTAAACACAAATATTACACAATTTTCTGTTATTATTCATTAAATGATTTTTAAATTAAATATTCAGTAGATACAAAAAAATACTTACAAAATATATGTAAAGGATAAAGAACAAAGATGTAGTGATCCCCAGTGGGCACAACACTCAGTTTAATTAAAAGGTTATTATCAGTAGCCTGGAGTTCCTTGTGTACCCAATCCCTTCCCAGCTCCTTCTCTACAACCTCAGAATCGTCACTATGTTGAATTTACTGTTCTTTTGCTTTTTCGTAGCTGTGTATGTTTAAATCCCTAAAAATTTCCTGCTTCTTTTGAAATATATCTTAATAGAATTATACCATGTATTCTTCTTCACTTTTCTTTTTACTCAATTTAAGTTTTGTGATTCATCCATGTTGTTTTATGTAGCTATAATATAATTTTTTCTCTGCTGTTGAACAGTCTATTGAATTAACATATCACAAATTATTTACCTCTTCTAATGTGGTGGTTATTTGGATTAGTCACCATTTTTCAGTTATAAACTATTCTTTATAAACATTCTTAAATATTTCTTTTGGTGCACATACACGAGGATTGAGAATATATAGGGCATATACTTAGGAATGGAGTTGCTGGGCCTCAAAGTATGTACAAATTCAATTTTATCAGTAATACTAAATTATTTTTCAAAGTCATTATATCAGTTTACTCTCCCACCAGCGATATATTCCAGTAAATCAACACTGTCACTGACATTCGATATTATCTACTTATGATCTTTTAAGGAGTTATTAAGATTACTATTTTATAGTCTCTAATCAGCAAATAAGTACATAAACCTTATAGTTTCTAATCAATGATTAAGTACATAATCTTCATCCTCTCATTTAGAAAACATTTACACTCATCAACACACATTCCTCACAAAATATTCATACATAAATAATTGTGAGTGCAAGGGAGCTAACTTCCTATGATATATGTATAACCTTTGTTAATTTGATTAATGAATGTGTCATATATAATGATTGAGATGTTTTCAATTATTGATCATTAAAAATGCCTTAATATCAAAAGACACAAAGTGAGAAATGAACATGCAAGGTTAACCAGTATGTATACTTAACATGGGAAAATCATAATCCATCAATATTTCTTTGTGTTTGCTTTACAAACCTCTGCATTCAAATATATTTAAAGTGATCTTTAAAAAGATGATACACGTAAAGTTTTCTTATGTCTTTATAGCCATAGATATATTTTTAGGTGAATTAATGATTTAATTATGGCTGATATACCTTATAATTGATGTAAGTCAAGAGTATGTCTTCCTTCCCCCCTCCCTTCTTTTGATTAAATGTATTGAGTGATAGACCAAATGATAGACATTATGCTAGATCCTAATCTAAATAAACACTTATTTTAAAATATTTGTATATTCTAGATGTACTTAAGCAATGTTTCAAAATATCTGTACATATTTTATAACAATTTTTAAAATTTTAAGTATAAACAGGCAGTGGTGGAAGGAAGGAGTCTTATCATGTTAGAAAATATGTTGACTCTCAAGTCATAATTTTTTAGTTGTGTAACCAAAGATTTGTGTGTCTTATGTAAGTCATTTCCTTCTTAGCATCTCTATTTCCCTCACTTACAAAAAGAGATGATTGACTCTCTGAGGTTCATAAAACATAGCATGATACAACATAATCTTTTCTTGTTGAAGGAATTAAAGGTCCATATCATTAATATAAAACATAAAATATACATTCACTATGAGTAAACATTAATTTTAAGTGTAAAACTTTCAACCCATATATAGAATTGAGATAAAAGAAATGTAATGCATTCTGCCTAATGGTAGTTGGTACAGCTGGAAGACCTCAATTGACGGGAGGCAGGCAAGTGGGCATTTATACAACCATGATCATGATCCAATCATTCAAAAGCACTAAAAAAATTGCAACTTTTACAAGTTACAATGAACAATTATATTGGGGATGAGGAGGTAAGTCTTCATGTAAATGCTGATGAGATGTTGAATTATTCTGGGGATGTCAGGTAATTGAATAAATTAATTGAAGTTACTTGGTAGGCAAATGAAGTCACACTTGAAGATTCTTGAAGAAGAAAGCGTCACCATTTAACACCATTACAAGGAGATAGCAAGTAGGGGAAAACAGGAAACGTTTATTCTTCAAATAACCATCCCTAACGGACCTTACAAAGAAGGTGCTAGAAAAACAGAGGACTGAACATCTGTGGAACAAATATTCAGGAAGACATAATGATTGTTCAGACAGGATATAAAGAAGTTAACAAAAAAAGAAATTTTGGTTACCAAATCTTGCTTTTAGCAGTCATTCGTTGTATATGGCACCTATCATATCTTGTCTCTTTTACAGATTTTGAGCATTGTTTTGGAAATATAGTTACTTCAAAACTACGTACACAAGCCACAGGGAATTCAGCTTTGGCCACGCTTACACAATAAGGCCTAAGATCCAGTGAAGTGAAGTTCTTTGCAATAAATCTCCCCTAACACCTTGTCAAAGCTAACACAAAATAATTAAGGGAAGAAAGAGAGCAGATGGTTCTACTCTCGCCTTTAGAGATTATGTCACTTCAATTAATAGGAGGCAAAAGAAAAAATGTGCTGTACCTTTTTGGTATTAAGAATATAAATATTATTTTAATTATAGTTGGACCGCAGTAAAACAGTATGTAATTACAATTTACAATGCATTTCAGAGTTTTAGTAAGTGTTGGATATCTTGTCCTCCAAACAAAGAATATTCTTAAAGCCTTTCTTGTCACTAGTACATTTTCCCCAGTGTAAGGCAAATTTCTAACTGTCTCTACAGAGTTTTTATTTGATGCTACCAGGAAACATTATAAATAGAAATTGAACTCAGATGTTACCTTAGGAAAGTGAGCAGGCAATAAATATAGCAATGTATTATCATGGTAATAGGAATTTTGTGGGTTTTTTTAAATTTTAGCTTTAATTCTTTTTTGTTATATTGTAAGATAAATATTAGGAAAGTGTTTGGTTCATACAAGCTGTGAACCGTTACTCAATTCAGGAAAACCAAGGAACGATAGTGCCCGAATGACTTTTGAGTATTCTGACTACATTTCTCCCATTGGCCTAGTTGGTTAATGCTTTTCCTAACATATTAGAGAAGAAAGAAACTTACCACCATCACTTGAATTGACATGCCCCTTCCGCTAAGCAGACCATGCTCTTCTCACTATTAGAACCATGTTCAACAAGACTAACAATGGCAAGAGGCCCTTTGAAACGGTAAGGAATGAGAAATGGAAAAAATAATCACTTTTTCTTCAAAGTTATACTATCACAGGAGCCAATTATTCTTTTCAAGAAAATGTTCTTACTATAAAGCAATATCTGTGATTAAAAGGAAGAATATTCACAATAAAAGGATGAGAACTCCTCGACTCTTCTTCTGAAGCAATATTAAAGAAATGGAGAGCAAATCTGAATTCAAATTAACAAACTCAAGACTTGACAGGTATGAAATTCAGGCTTCAAACCTGAAGCTTCACCTGTTGAAGGTGAGTTGTGCATTTTATCAACTCCAATGCTACCTCTACAAAAAAGGTGTTCCCTGAACATTCTAGCTAAATTTCATTCCATTTCTATCTATTTCATAATTTTCATAGAACTTATCACTATTAGAAATTATCTTATTTATTTGCTTATTTTTCTCGTTATGCTTACAGTCAGTCTTCCTTACTAGGACGTGATTTCTAAAAGGCAGGAATTTTGTCTGTCTTGTTTTACATTTCTAATGCCCAGGGGATCTGCATTCAATAAATATTTGTTAAATGAGTTAACAAATGAGTGAATAAAATAATGAAAAAACACCACAGTGAGGTGGAGGTACGTTAGAAGAGGACTCGCTCTCTCTGAGCTTGTTATTTAACTGTCCAGTCAAAAAACTTATTGAACTAAATTTGCATAACTCTCATATTAACTCAAAGGCAAAATGACAAAGACATTGAGATCCCTAGCTTTGGATCTGAGGAAACATTGGAGTAAACATTGCTTTGACACTGACTAGCTCTCAGAATTGTGACAAATCACCTAATCATCTTGGGTCACAGTTTCATTTGCTACACAATGGGGATAGTACTTTAAAACATACTGGAAGAGGTAAAATAGGTAACCTATGTAAAGTGTTTGACATTGTAGTAAGTACTCAATAAGTGGTAGCTCTTAGGATTTTTGTTAGGAATCTATGGGGTTCCTCCTGTACAAAGTGAGTTCATCTGTCCATGGGTCATCGAAGTGTCAAACAGATTTTTCCTCAAGGTTCTTTAGTCTTACGTTCTACATGTCAGAGTTTATATTTAGAATGGGAATATCAGTTACATGACAAGTAAGGAGTCGACGTATACTTAGGGAGATTTTAAATACTTTCTTCTTAGAGGCAATTTAACCATCTATATTTTGGAAATATTTCAAAGCTTTCTTCTGCACTAATATATCTCAGGCAGTTACAGCAAGGAATGTCTCTTTGTGCCAATTTGGTATTCTTTATTTCATATTGGATTGAGCTCACTGGAGGTAAATGATAAATCAAGGACATTTACTTGTGATAGGTTTGTAGATTTTACAAACACAAGGCTGGTAAATACAAATGACTTGGCTTTATTTTTAGCATCCACAAACATCACGTCAGAGTGGAGAAAAGGATGTGAGCTGAATTAAGTCAGAATTAAAATGCCTGCATGATCTTGAGATGTAAGTATTGCCTCTACTTAAGTTTTGTGGGGTTTTTCCCCAATTCTTTCTAGCTATTTAGGAAAAAATATCACATTTTCTTTCCTTTGGGTTTGGAAAACACCCTCCTGAAAGAAAATAATTTCTATCCTAAGATATTTGTGCTTTAGATTAAAAACTCTAAGTCACTTTTCTTAAGTAACATTATTATTTAAGCCCTAGAACACAACACTCTCAGAGGGCATCTTTTCATGTATTCTTAAATACAGATACTCCTTTACAAAAAAGATCTGGAGAATATAACAGCCTCTACCAGTTGAGTAGAGGCTGTTAATTATACATGTTAATGGAAATGGGGAATAGTTCAGAGGATTTCAAACTTCAAGCAAACTTCAAATTATTTACATATTGCTCTGAGATAGTTATATTTTTCTTTGATCAGAGTATATCTAAGATTTGTGTTAATCAAATGAGAAATTACTCAACCAAATTAAAAAGTTCTAAGCAAAAAGACTTGTTATTCATTTATTTCCACTTTTTGAGATTACATATAACTTCTTTGGTTGAAGCAAAACAATATATAAAGATTCCCCCCACCCCTTTTTTTCTTTTTCCTTCACTCCCACCCCCTACTCTCTCTAAACTTTATGCCTCACATCTTCCTTTGAGGTCAACAGAGGAAATTTAGCATTATGGTATAAGTGATATTTATTTTTTCTTACAATTGCTCTATAAACTTCATGTGGAAATAAGAATAAGAAAAGAAGCCTGCTGGTTATGACAAAGATGGGGTGGCTGTCATCAGACCATGTCACTATTAAAAAAAAAAAATTTAAAAGCTGATATTTTCAAAACTCAGTTGTGTGCTGTTTTGTATATCCTGGATGGCAGGTAAAGTTTTTGAGATAAGGGATGCATAGGAGTTGAACTCTACTTTTACTTTGGCTTTTACTCTGAGAACATGTTGTAAAACAGGGGTCAGCAAACTACAACCTCTGCCCCCATTAAATATTCTTGTCAACCCCTATTCTAAAATGCAGTGCAGGGAAATAGGTTTCAAGTAGAGAGAGGTAGTCTCAGCAGGCAGAGCACATAGAGTTGGAGTTGAGGACTGCCCAGACAGCTGGGATTTGGGAAACCTGGCCATAGTGAAAAGGAAGCAGAGAAGGAACTTCAAAAGTCATCCTTCTTGGCTTCTTTACCAACTCCTAAGCTATACAGATCCTCCTCGACTTAGCCTTGACTGAGCTACGTCCCAATAAACCCATTGTAAGTTTCAGTTGAAAACACCATAAGTCGAAAATGCATTTCAGGGGGATGGCCTGGTGACGCAGTGGTTAGGTTCGTGCACTCTGCTTCTGCAGCCCAGGATTCGCAGGTTAGGATCCCAGGCGCGGATCTATGCACCGCACATCAAGTCATGCTGTGGCAGGTGTCCTACATATAAAGTAGAGGAAGATGGGCATGGATGTCAACCCAGGGCCAATCTTCCTCAGCAAAAAGAGGAGGATTGGCAACAGATGTTAGCTCGAGGCTAATCCTCCTCACCCCCCCCCCCAAAAATGCGTTTATTACACCTGATCTACCAAGCATCACAGCTTAGCCTAGCCTACCTTCAACGTGCTCAGAACAATTACGTTAGCCTACTGGTGGGTAAAATCATCTAACACAAAGCCTATTTTATAATAAAGTGTTGAATATCTCATGTAATTTACTGAATACTGTACTGAAAGTGAAAAACAGAATGGTTGTATGGGTACAGAATGGGTGTAAGTGTATCTGTTGTTTACTCTCGTGATTGTGTGGCTGACAGGGAGCTGCAGCAGCCCAGCATCACGAGAGAGTATTGTACTGCATATCACTAGCCTGGGAAAAGATCAAAATTAAAAATTCGAAAGTACCATTTCTATTGAATGTGTATGGCTTTCGCACCACAGTAAAGTCAAAAAATTGTAAGTCGAACCATTGTAAGTTGCTGATTATCTACACATACATAGGGGAAGGCTTGAAGAGGCCTAGAAGTGAGAACCGCTGGAAGGCTGGAGAGTCAGGCAGATATTTCAAAGCTTGCATGGGGTTCGGAAGATAGAACTTGAAGTCTGAGCCCAGCTACAGAGACACCCAGGAAAGGCATAGCCTAGGAATAAGGATCATGCCCTACTTTTAAGAGAAAAAAATTAAAGACTCACCCAAAAAAGCCTAAAACCAAAGTTTGACATGATTGAGGTGATCTGCCTATAATTTAACTACCTGGCAGATTATAATTGAATGCTCTTTGGAGGAAGGTAGCATAATATATATCAGCCACATATTGTCCATGATGCCCAATGCACATTAAAATAAAAAGTATGTGAAGAAGAAAGAAAAAAAAGACAGATAATCAAGAGGTAAAAAGCAGAGCCAGAGACAATTGATATACCCATTGCAGACAAAAAGTCATCAGCATAACTATAATCATATGTTAAGGACAATTGAGGAAAGGATGGAAAAATGGAGAAAAGTTAGAAAATTTCAACAGATATAGAATCTATTTAAAAACATTAAATGGACATTCTAGGACTGCAAAATATAATATCTGAACTAAAGAACTTTTTGGGTGGTTTTTAAGAGCAGACTGGAGACAGAAAAAAACAGGATTTGCGAATTAATAGACAAATTAATAGAAAAGATTCAAACTGGAGTACAAAGAGGAAAAAGATTTTAAAAAATAATGACTAAGAAACATGTGAGGCGCAGTCAAAATGTATAAGATGCTTTTAATTAGAGTTCCTAAAAAAAAAGAGAGAAGAGTAATAATAGAGCATAAATAATATTTGAAGAGATAGTGTCCAATAATTTTCCTCATATGATGAAATAATCAACCCACAGATTTAAGAAATTCAGCAATCTCATACAGAATAAATACAAAGAAATGACACCTAAGCATATGATAGTCGAAAAGTGGACATCTTAAATGTAGCCAGATAAACATATGTAAACAAAAGGAAGGAAAAATACCGATGGCAAACTTTTTAACAAAATCTACGAAAGTCCAAAGGGAATCTTTAAATGGCTAAAAGAAAAAAAAAATACTGCCAACTCAGAATTCTATACAGATAAAATATTCTTTAGTAATTAAAGTGAAAGAGAGGGGTTTTTTTTAAGGGAAAAAAAGTTGATATATTTGAATAATTTATAGCCAGCAGGGCTAATCTACAAAAACTAGCAAAGAGGCTTCTTCAGGTTAAAGAAAAATGATCCCAAATGGAAGCATAGAATTTTAAGAAAGAAAGAAAAAGACTAAAAAGATAAACATGATAAAAAATACAAATGGATATTAGCTATTTAATAAAAGAAAAATAATAATGCTTTGTGAAATTTATACTATATTAAAAATCATATTTACCATTTAGGAGGAAGTAAATGAAAATAAAATGTTATAAGTTTCTTTTGTTCTCTGGGAAGTGGTAATAACCTAATTCAGTCAATCATGTAATAAATCTAGGATGACTATTTTAATGCATAGAGTAGGCATAAAAGAATAAAATGAATAACAAAAGAAAATGTGTATAAAGAGCTAATAAAGGAATAAAATGGAATGATTAAAATAATTAATCCAAAGTAACGTGGCAAAAAAAGAAGGGAAAATATAACATATAGGAAAAACAGAAAAAAAAGAAAAATAGTAGACTTAAGTACAACTATATCAGTTATCATATTAAATGTGTATGGCAGGGGACTTCTAGTTTCAGCTTAAATATACAAAGAGTTGGAATCTGTCCCTCCCATCCTTAGAACAAGAAAAATCAGGACAAACTAAAAATCAACAGCTTTTCTGGGATCTATCATAGAACTAAGGTCACAGGGCAAACTGCTACCTGGAAATCAGAGAGTCATAGCTGAGATCTGCTTGCCTGGAGGAGAAGCTCCCGAAGTCATAAATTAGTAGAAACACTTAACGGTAATTTTGATAAGTGGTTAGAGGATGAGTGTGAACAAGCTAGAGCATGCAAAACTGGAGGCTGCACTCTTAAGTGAGGCCTCACATTAGGGTGAGTTTTACTACCAGAACTTCACCAAGTTCTCACAGTGAACAGCCAACAAAGTCTTCTTATGCCTGTGGCAGGGTAGGCATAGAATATTTCATTGTGAAATATGCCAAGAATTTCCTCCATAACAAAAGCCTAATCTCAAAGGGAAAAGATTTTATCAGAGCCTTAGCTTAGCTGGAGGGAGGACATTTCTCCCTCTCTAGTCCTGTCTAACCTTCCTGTCTGACCTAAAGAGGGGAAAAAAGCTAAGAATACTTTTGATATCACAGAATAGGGACACAGGGCTATTTGAGGACTTCAGTTTAATCATAAAATTATAGAACACTTCCTTCTCCCGCACCTGACCAACCTCATCAACAGGATTCCAGTAAAATAACGATGGATTACAGCTGAAAGAGCTGCGATAAATAGACTTCCATCTGAGGAGGAGTTCTTACAGAAGGCCAGAGATAACAGGATGGACGAAAACAAGGACACTTGAGAAATTCAAAGTCTCTGTCAGCTATAGCTACAGCAAAGATTAAATAAGCCCAACTCCTAGGCAAATTACCATAAATCCTCACATGAAAGGCCTATTTACATCAGTTCCTACTACCTGATAGAAAATGTCTGTATTTTAACAAAAAATTACAAAGCATGCTAAAAGGCAATAGAAATACAGTCTGAGTAGACAGGCAATCAGCGGAACCAGACTCATATATGACAAAAATGTTGGCAGCGTTAGACAGGACACTTGAAATACCCTGTGATTAATATGCTAAAAGTTCTATAGGAAAAGTAGACAACAAGCAGTAATAGATGAGTAATGTAAGCAGAGGGGTGGAAACTCAAAAAGGAATCAAAAGGAAATGCTATAAATAAAAAACTTTTTTTTTAAAGAATGCATTTCATGGACTCATCAGTAGAGTCGACATAGCCAAGGAAAGAGTCAGTGAACTTGCACATAGGTCGGTAGAAATTTCCAAAATTGAAGTGTAAAAATAGAAAGGAATTACTTAAGAAAAAAAATGAACAACCAAGAACTGTAGGACAATTTCAAAAGATATAACATGACTATCATTGGAATACTAGGAAGAGAAAAGAGAAAAGAACAGAAATATTTGAAGTAATAATAACTGAAAATTTTCCAAAATTAATGACAGACATAAAACTACATATCAAGGAACCTTAGAGAAAACTAAGCAGGATAAATACCAAAAAATCTACACCTCAGCATATGATCTTCAAAATGCAGTAAATTAAAGACAAAGGGAAAATATTGAAAGAACCCAGAGGAAATAAAACACCTTATCTATTGAGAAGCAAGGATAAAAATTATATCAGACTTCTTTTCAGAAACTATACAAGATGGAAGTGGAGTGAAATATTGAAAGACAAAAAAAAACAACCTAGAATTCTGTATCCAGTGAAATTATTCTTCAAAAGTAAAAGAGAAATAACGTAACCATGCAACAGTACTAAATTAGTTAAGTCATTCCCATGTAATTAAACATTATATGGCTCTTAAAAATAAGATTATATGAAAATATTTACTATTCATTAAGTTGACTCACCATGTATAACTAACAGGGATAAATAAGCTGAGTGCAAAATGATTTTACAATATGATATATATATGTATACATGCATAACTTGTGTATACATGCATCCGGGAGTGACAGCATCAAAATGTTAAAAATTATTATCTGTGAATGGGGAATTATGGGTGATTTTTTAAAAAATTAAATTTCTGTATTTTTTCTATTTCCTAAGCTTTCTGTAATAAGGACATGTTACTCTTTAAAATTTGAAACATACAGACCAAAAGATGCTCTTAAAAACAAACAAATAGACAAACAGAAACAGTGAGGTGATGCTTTCCTTAGAAAATTCTTGACCTGATCAATTTCAGAAGAAGATTTTAGGAAACAAGAAATGACACCCAGAAATTGAAAGCATTACACTTACAAATTAGCATACACAATTCCATTTAGCTTTGGGCAAAACATAAGACCTGAAAGGATTTTTATAGAAATTCTTCAAGCCCTTGAGGGCAGTCTCAAGCCCATTGAACCTTGAGGCATTAATGTCAGGGTGTAGTCATCCTAAGTTCATTTAGACCCATACTAATAGATGACTACTAAAATTAGAGTCTTTCCTTTGGAGATGACACAATGACAGCCTAAGTGAATTTTGCTCCCTCTTGAGAAAACGCTAAGAACAAGGTACCATCTGGTGGGTATATGTGCACACGTCAGTGCATAAGAATTCATCACGTCCTTTCAAGAACAATAAAGTGGCTGTAAAATCAAAAGTTCACATTTTGAACAGAGTATTTGGTAGGTCTGGTGACTTTACACCAAATATTCTTCCTAATATTTTCTGGAATAAAAGACAACAGATTACAGAATATATTGCACAACACTCTAATTAATGGCAAATTTGCATGCACGTTACACGCATCTGGAAGTATTAAATGGGGTCTCAATATGGGTGCCACACGTATTCCCCAATACGTTTACTTGACATTTTTTATAGTGAGGTGATGAAGTGTGGTGTCTCACTTTTAGAATTATTTATTTTCTACAGAAAAATAAAAATGATTATTTTTCTATAGAGATAATGTAGATAACATTTGACCATCTCTGTTTCTTTCACTAGGGCTCCAATGTACTCCCACAAAATTACTTGCTACTGTTATGCTTTTGGCCTTTTAAAGTAGGACATCTGGGATTGCTCTTCAGAATTTCCCTTACAAAGTATTTAGAGGAGAAAAGATAAACGAAGAAAACCATCCTGCCTGATACCAGTCATATGGATACTTTTAGAGTTTATCCTTTAATGATGGAATATGTAGCAAATCTTCACAGAAAATTCTTTAGATAGAGATATGGAATATTGGACTGAGCTCAAAAAAAAAAAAAAATCTCTTTTATGGGGGAGGGGCGATGAGGAAGATTAGCCCTGAGCTAAAATCTGTTGCCAATCCTCTTCTTTTTGCTGAGGAAGATTGGCCCTGGGCTAACATCCTTGCCCATGTTCCTCCACTTTATAAGTGGGACACCTGTCACAGTATGGCTTGATAAGGGGTTCACGGGTCTGTGCCCAGGATCCGAACCGGCAAACCCTGGGCCGCTGAAGCAGAGCACGTGAACTTAACCACTATGGCACCAAGCCGGTGCCCCAAAAAATTTCTTTTGTGTTAAGAATTGATATAGAGACTATAATGAATAAAAATAATTAGTTTTCCTTTCCTTTTTCCTTCTGTTAGCGTTATTATTAATGTCTTAATGTAAATATCTGTGTTTACTTGGAAAATTTATACTGGTATTAGAAGAGAAATAAAATATTGGGTAACATATATTTTAAAACTTTTAAGCTCTGAAAATATAGTAAAGGTTTATATTTCCTGATGGTCTGATGGCATTCACTTATCTTGAGATTTGAGATTTGGTTTTCTTGGCCTTGCAGTTTTGAATAAGAAAAATGTGATAGGCCGCCTTTAAGATGCCTCCAATAATCCCCATCTCCTGGTATGTTACCCCCTTTCCTTGAGCTTGAGCTGGACCTAGAGATTCTCTTCTAACAAATAGAATATAGCAAAGTGATGGACTGTCACCCAAGACTGAACTATCAGGGACACTTGCAACTTACGCAAGTTGCATATTTGTTGGCTCACCTCATGGGTACGGGCTAAAGCCCGTCTGCAGCCTCCACTCTTCAATTCCCCTTCACCTCTTTCCTCAGCTTTTCCAACTCTGGGGCGAAAACGTATGTTTAAGTCTACAATAAAGAGTGCTGGCTTCTCTTGCAGGACTCCCATATCATCAAATTTGAAGGCAGTGCGAGACTGGAGAAAGTGACACGCATCCCAGTTCATCTTCGTAGGTTCCTCTTCATGTTTGTGGGTTCCAGTTTGCCTTCATTCTCTTATACATCCACATTCCCTTCCTGACTTCCCACCATGCAAACTTAAAGCTCCAGTGCAAGATGCAAAGACAACATCCTCACAGAGAGTGTTTAACCAGTTTATGTAACTGCATAACATCAAATCCCTGTACACACACACACACACACACAAAGCCAACAACATAAAATGGATAATAAGAAAGTTACAGGAGTCAGAGGGAAGCAAGGAAGATGGTTTAACATTAGAATATATATATAATATAATAATATATATTCTGTATTATATAATACATATAATTATAATTACATAATACATATAATTCATATATAAATAATATATTCTATATATTTTATATTGTATATATGTATATTTCTAGTGTTTTTGTTTCTAAGAGTGAATTTCAACTAATATAAATGGAATAATAAATAATCTCTGATTAATTTCATAAAGCGAGAAAGAGAAAAAATGCATGAGAAAAATAGAAGCTCAAATAGTTAATGACAGGAATATAAAAGGGGGCACAACTACAGAAGTTGCAGATATTAAAATAATATAATAACAGGATATTATAAATAATTTTATGCTCATAAATTTTAAATATAAAGGATATGGACAAAATATTTTAAAATATCAGTTAGCCAACCTTATTCAAGAAGAAATAGATTACCTAAATTATCATGCAGCCACTGATAAAATTGAAAAAGTAGTGAAACATCTTCCCACAAAGGAAGCTCCTGGCTCAATTGACTTTACTTTTAGTTTCTATCAAACTTTTGCAAAAGGAATATTTTCCAATTAAAGAAAAATGCTTCCAGGTAACATAAAAGAAAGACAAACCCTTAGCTCTTTTTATGAAACTAGCATAGCCTTGATATAAAACCCCAAAATAGGACAGCATGAAAAAGAAAAAAATATACATATATACATGTTTACTTTTTCATGTGTCCTTTTGAAAAAGATATAGATATATAGAAACACGTATATACATATTTTTTATTTTACATATATACGAAAAAACATATATTTATTTTTCATGCTACTCTATTTTGGGTTTTTGTATCAAAGTTATGATAGCTTTGTACACATTTTCATTTATATAGTGTATATATATATATATCCCAAGTTTCTTTAGAATGTAGCAATATTCTAACAAAATAATGGCAAACTAAAACCAACTTAAAATGAATAAGAAAGTTACAGGCATCACAGAAGGTAAAGGAGGGGGTTTAACTTTGAAAAATTAATGTAATCCACCAAATTAAGAGATTCAAACAGAAAATCCCCTGATAGTAATAGATTCAGAAAAACAAATTGACAAAATTTAGTACATTTCATTTGTGTTTTTTTTTTTTTTTTGAGGAGGACTAGCCCTGAGCTAACATCTGACACCAATTCTCCCCTTTTTTCTTGAGGAAGATTGGCCCTGGGCTAACATCTGTGCCCATCTTCCTCCACTCTACGTGGGACACCGCCACAGTATGGCCTAACAAGCAGTGCGTCGGTGCACACCTGGGATCCGAACCTGCAAACCCCGGGCTGCCGCAGTGGAGTGTGCGCACTTAACTGCTGTGCCACCAGGCTGGCCCCCATTTCATTTTCTTTTTAAGCAGCAAACTAGGAAAGTTCTGATAAAATTTGTTTGCAAAATTTCTATCAGATGTCTATGTGTAAGTGGAAATAGTTGCTGGAGTCCAAGCTCTTACTGTATCAACAAGATAAAGCTAAATGTATTACAAATAGTGTGTTATTAAAGGCAGCAGAGGACAAATGCAATGCAGTGAAGATGGGGATGCAATGACGAAAAATAAAGCTCAGAGACAGGAGAATCTTTCTGAGATGAGTGGATAAATGCCAGCTGGCCATGGGAGATTTTGTTAATTCTGGTCTTAGGTTGAGACTCTGGTTTACCCCAGCAGATGGCTCATGTTGGAAAATAGAAAAGTTTCAGTGGGAGTGTGGGGCTATAGTGACAAACTGGAAAATTGTGGAGTCTAAAATTCATGGCTAGTTTTCTGCAGGGGACGTTTTCTGCGTTGGAGGCTGCATGGGAGCCTGGGGAGCCAGGACCAAAGCTTAGAGTGACATCCCTCTGGCTTTCTCCCTGTACTTAGGAGACAAAGAACCAATTAAGGTCTGCCTCGAACCCCCAAAATTTCTCCCTCTCAAGACACTTGCCAAATGTTGAAGCTGTGTAGGGCAAGAGGCTAAAGACCTAAGCTCAAAACCTTTGTGAAAGATGACATGAGTGGAGCCATATTAAAATAGAGCAGGAGCACCATTCCAGGAGAATTCCCTTGCAGGTCTTGTCTTCTGTATCTTCCAAACTGGACCAAACCACCCACATTCCAAGAAGTCAGTAAGGACAAGAATATCCTGTCTGTAAGGACTGATGGAACTGGACTTTGCTGATGACCAAATCACTAACCAATCAATGACGTGCCAGTCTAGCTTTGTGCCTGATGACCAAATCTCAAGGCAATCTATGAAGGACAAACCTAGCCTTACCTCATCTAGCACCAATGACGTCTTCTTGAATAAACTCACCTCATTCTCCCTTTTTCCCATGAAAACCCTAAGTCCCTCTCTTGTAATCTAGACACTCTTTGGGTTTCTGCCTGAATCTGTGCTCACTGAATTGCAATTTTTTGATCCCACATAAATGCTTTGTCTCTTAAGCTGGTTTCTGTTTTTGTAGAAACCTTGTAGCTCTGAAGGGCTAAATGGACTCTCCCGGATTCTTTCAGTGCCAAAGAGACACAGACCCACCAAGCTCCCAATGAGAAGCCAGTGGGGATGGGGGTGACTGGCACAGGCTCAGAATAGAAATGATTATCACAGAATTCAGGATAGTGATTACCTCTAGGGATAAAAGGATGATTTGATTGAGGGAGGGCACTGGGAGCCTTCTAAGAAGTTTTCAGTATTATATTTCTTGATAGTGGTTTGATGAATATTCACTTTTTAAGTAAATATGAATTATGTAATTACTTATTCATATTTGATGCATTTTGATGTGGTCAAAATATGTCACAATAAAAGGTAACAATAAAACAAAACATAGGTTACAATAAAAATCAGAAATACAACCAATGTCAGGTCACTTACACAACAATCTTAGATAACTTACAGATAACAAAAATGATGATAGAAATTCATGAGAATTCTTTCAATTTTACAGATAATAATCCGAAATTGTCACTTGGTTTGTAGTTTTGTGATATTCTGGTTTGCATTTATTTCCAAAAATGACTTTCAAAGAAAAAAACAAAGAACAATATTGTAATATCACTTAACAATAAACTAGCAAAATAAAAAGTAACATAATCATTTAGAAGATGTTTCTCATCATCATCAATCCTACCATGCCTTTTATAAGTAGCCTTGGGTTGTTTGGTTTCGGCAAGTGTAGTGTCTTAGTCTGTTTGTGCTGACCTAATGAAATACCACAGGCTGGGTGGCTCAAACAACAAAGATGTATTTTCTCACATCTGGAAGGGGGGCTGGGAGGCTGGATGTCCCAGATCAAGATCCTGCAGGGTCAGTTTCTGGTGAGAATGCTCAGTCTGCAAACAGCCACTTTGTCCTCACATGGCCTTTCCTCTAAGTGAGTTGGAAGAGAGAGTGAGCTTTCCTGTGTCTCTTCTTTTAACGACACTAATCCTATCAGATCAGGGCCCCACCCTACGACCTCATTTAACCTTAACCTTAACTTCTTCTTTAGAGGCCCTATCTCCAAATACAGGCACACTGGGGGTTAGACCTTCAACATATGAATTTGGGGGGGTACACAAACATTCGGTTCATAACAGCAACATATTTTTTTTCCTTTTTACAAAAAATGAGTATACTGATAAATAAGGATCAAGTCCTTAAGCCAAAGTATTAGTTCACATTTTATGAATGATTGGGTGCATGTCTGTCCTGAGGGAAGATGAGTGATATTCACCCTTCTCTTGGTTAAAGTTCACTTTTGGTTAGGAGTATTCCTCACTTGTTCTTTTGACAAATATATCTCCATAAATATATTAGGGAGAAACTTGGTTCATAGGGATTTAAAATACTATAACAAAGAAGTTGTAATTGGACCTTGTTATACACCCGTGGTTTAAACTGTGAAATTGCACTGTAGTAGAGCCTGCTGGAATCTTGGAAGTGAGGATTTGGCCATCATTATTCCCTTCCCTCAAGCAAATGCAGTGCCAGCTGTGAGGTTCACGAGCTTCCAGAAAATTGAAGATGTCAACTTTCAAGTAGAGATTTAAAAGCTATAAAAGTAATATGTAGAAATAAAATGGCCAATTGTAATTGATAAAGCATAGGGGCCATGTGAAACTTTTGTCCACTCTGTCATAAGGGAGTCCTGAAATTTCTGTCTCGTAACTACAATGAATCAAAGTAAGGTCAAACTAAGAGTAGGAAGCACTCTTCACTGTGCAAATACCCTCTTTTAAGGGTGGATTCTGAACGATGGTTTTCTGAACAATGAATTTTAACCTTTTCTTTTTTTAAATTTCCATGTTTCCCTTTATTGTTCAAGAAGAATGGCAAAGACTATAAATTTCATGCTATAGTAATATGTTTTTATTTCATATCCTGTGGTTTTCCTCAAAGCAAAGGAGGAGAAAAAAGAGAAGATGATTGTGATTTTACCATATGAATGAAAAGTCAACCCATTTTTAAAAATCTTTTTTTTTCCCCTAAACTTTCAACTATTTTGGAATTTCCAATTCAATCTTTAAACTTCGAAAAATGCTTTAGGCAATTTGGATAGAGTCAACCAAAACACTGACATTTTCAAATGATGTATGAAAAGCCCTGTAACTTGAAACTTTAAAAATGAGCCATCAATTTTAGTCTCACTGTTGTTTTAGAACTGCAATTAAACATGCCATATGTTAGCTAATCTACAAATAATACATCTGTGATCATTTGTGGAATTTCCCTCCTCCAGACTTCTATTCCAAGCTCCACATAAGTAAAGAATCATCTTGTGAGTTACAGTTCCCACACTTTCCTTCTATGGGCTGAAGATTTGAAGGCTCCATGTAGCCACTTGTGACCTGCATTTAAGCATAAGAGGATTAGGTTCATGGCAGGGAAGGGAGACGGAGGGATGATAGAACTTTTAACACCTTTTCGTCAATAGTCAAAAAAATAGCCTTTATTAAGTATCTATAATTTACTAAATGTCTCTGTTAGGAATAATAAGTAAGTATAATACATAGTTTTACCTTCATGAAACGTGTCATATGACTGAAGAGACAACGTACAGACACCACACACAACCTCAAATTATACAAAGTGATAGATGCATGGGAGAAAAGTATGGATTAGAAGAGTCAAGAGAAGGAAAAGACCACACCTTTGCAGTTCCTCTTTTCTCCTTCTGGCAAACTATTCATTTTTCAAGACCTCACTTAATGTCACTTCCTCCATACAAACTTTTCTAGTTCACCTTTAGCCTTCCCCCCATCCACAGACAGATGGAAATCTTCCTTTCTCTGTTAGCACAGATTGCTTGGACATTCGTGTTCTGAGCCTTTCCCTTCAGCCTGTACCTAAAGAGGATTACGTACAACTTCACCAAAGCCATTTCTTTTTTTTTCTTGCATGACCTGTAGGAAAGTGTTGCCCCTTTTTTGGGGTCAGTGGTTTTCATCTTGAAGAATCTAGAGAGAAGGAAGCTGGGAGAAGGACAAGAGGTCTTCGGACCAAGTTCAGGAGGGAATCTGTATCTTGATGCTTGGAGATTAAAAAGATATATTAGAATTTGTTAGGCAGTTACAAACCAGACCATCTGTAATGGCCTCCAGAACACGTAGGGAAAGAGAATCACCCTTGAATTAATATTTGGTTGTAAATCAAGCTGCAAAATAGCAAAGGTCCTTAGAGACTAAATCATATGGGTCATGGCAACATCACCACATAGCCATGGTTTCATGGACATATAACACTTGAGTATTACACTTTTCACAATACATTGAAATAATCTATTTAAATTTGTAGTGGGGCAATATTTTGATGTAATAACTGCTGAGGATATCTTTCCCTATTAACGCCCTCCCTTTTTACATAGCGATTCACATTAAAATAGATTGGAGTGATAAATGCACAGAAGAAAAGTAAAAAACAAAACATTCTTGAAACACTTTGGAGAGAATATAACATTGAAAGCAAAGGCTTTTTTTTTTTTTTTGTATGAGCTTGCTAATTTAGAATTTAAAAGGCTTTAGCCTTAGCCCTGAAAGAAGAAATTTGTATCATAAAAAACATATTTGAAAGAAAATAAAGACAGGCAAATCTACCCTCATACCTAAAGTTTAGGAATGGCACTCAGTAAGGTTAGAGAGTTTTGTGGGACCCTGGACAAAGATAACGTAGACTGTACAGGAGCGTGCTCACTCTGATTGATTGCCACAGGAGCCAATGGGGTGCTGTGGTACACCCACAGACACATCAGTGAGTGACATCTAATGCCTATATGGAGCTTATAGTCCCTCTAAGACTTGCTAGCTGATATTAACAGGTTCAGTAGGAAGGGTGTGCAGTCTGCCACGTCCTGTCCAAATTATTTGCAAACAAGGTCCCTCTTTTTGCCAATGGTCTAGAACACTAAAAACATCGATATAAACAAAGAAGCAACCAAAAATAAAAAACCCTCATAAAAAACAAAGAGACAACTCTAGATACCTATAAGATAGGTGGTAGTTCAAGAGTCCAAATCTCCAGCTCATATATATATGTGGGACTGTAAGGAATTACCTGAAATCTTTTCCTATATTAGTGGTTCTCAACCACAGATGATTTTGTCCTTCTTCCTGGAGACATTTGACCATGGCTGGAGAAACTTTTGGTCATCACACCTAAGGGGGGAAGATATGCTATTGGCATCTAGCGGGTAGACTCAAGCATTGTTGCTGAATATCCTAGAACAGCCCTCCTACAACAAAGAATTATTCAATTAACTGGCCCAAAATGTTAATAGTGCTCAGGTTGAGAAACCATGCCCTAGAGCATGGCCTATAGTAAAAGAAGCTTTTGTTATGCTGACTCTGTGTTAGACCATGACCTACTGGAGGATGAATAAGACATTTATTCATCTTTGTCGAAATTAAGATAAGTGGAAGAGAAGAGTATGCTCTGTAAGTGGGTGAGACAACTTGCAAAATGATTTTCTTTAAATTCCTAGTAATAAAAATGGTCTTTATACTGTTTTCTTTTATCAAAATATAAAACATCTATGAGGAGTTACTCTTATCTCTATGTACTACAAGAAAACTATTTTCTGCTGAATAACAAATTATCCCAAAACTTAATGACTGAAAACAACAAACATTTATTGTCTCACACTTTCTGTGAGTCAGGAATCCGGGAGTGCTTTAGCTGGGTCCCTCTGACTCAAGGTCTCTCATGAGGTTCCAAACAAGCTGTCAGCCAGGGCTGCAGACGTATCAAAACTTAACTGGGACTAAAAGATCTGCTTCCAAGCTCACTCACACGATTATCAGGCTTCAATGTCTTACTGGCTGTTGAACTGACAGCCTCATTCCTAGTCATACAACACAGGCCTCTTTCTATAGGGCTGCTCACAACATGGCAGCTGGCTTTCTCAGCACAAGTGAGCTGGTGAGCAGAGAGAGAAGGAGAAAAGGAAGGAGAGAGAGAAACCAAGATGGAAACCGTAGTCTTATATAACCTAACATCAGGAGTAACACTTTATCACTTATGTAGTATGCTCTTCATTAGAACAGAATAGAAGAGAAGCAATCATTTCAGTCCATACTCAAAGGGAGGAATACCGGAGGGAAAGAAGACCAGCGGGTAGAGATCATTAGGGGGAACCGCACACGCTATTTTATTGATTAGGATGCTGCGATTCAACACAGCATAATGAATTCGCATCACTGTGAAAGGTGGATTTGCTATTTGGACCCAGGATTCCCAAGACTGTGTAATTAGCCCTTTCTTCTTACAAATAACTTATTGAAATCATTTGAGTGCTATTTACGTGGTCACATATTATATTAGTTCAAATTATTAACAACACTATTGTGATGTATTGTCTATCTCCTTGCTTTAGTTAAGTTTAGGTTTCTCTGCATGTAAAAAATGAATAATAAGAACTACAGCAACAATCATGTAAACAAGACAGACATTTTTTTCTCTCTCACAGAAAAGAAGTCTGGAGCAGGTAAGAAGTTTCCAGGCTATAATTCAGGACCCTAGGCTCCTATTGTTTTGCTCCAAAACTAGTTCTATTTTCCAGGTCACCTCATGGTCCAAGATTCTTGGCTGCTGGAAATATGGAATTTCATTGCATGGCAAAGGAAGATAGAAGATGGAAGGAGAAAGTGTAATTTGGCTCCTAATGAGCCAACTTTCTGGAACTTTCACACAATATTTTCTCTTACTTTTCATTGGCAATAACTAAGTCATATGACTGTACATAAATATAAGGCAGACTGGGAAATATAGTCCTTTGTTCTTTGCAGAAATATGTTCAGATTTTTTCTAAAAGTTCTGATGCTAAAAAGGAGAGGGGAATGGATACTAAAGTAGGAGAATGACTGTCTTTGCTTCACTAAATTATAAAAGTGATGCTTTCTCATTAAGTACTGTGTGGATAGTAGAGAAATATAGAAACAAGGAGATAAAATGTCACCCCTAATCCCATTTCCTCCAGATAAGCACTTCTTTACATCACTGTGTATTTTCTTCCTTCACTTTCTTCAATATATAGCTTGTGGGTTGCTTCTTTTTTTAATTTCATATGAGGATTTGCAAAAGTGGGCATAAAAGGAGTATTTTAGGAGTGGAGACAGGAAAGCTAGATTAGTTGTGAGGATGTATAGAAGAACAAAGATGGTTAATAAAGGGCCTTGAAAGTAAATAGGACTGTTTCCTGTGTTTAGTAGGATGCTTTAGGAATTTTTTCACAGTATGCATCTGAAGGTATATTTTAAGATATAAAATTAGGATATATATTTCAACTGGAAGTTTGGAATATTCTAAAGAAAAAAAGATTACAAATAAAAAGTTTTACAGTGACAATCCAGTCATGAGATAACAACATCCTGAAAATGGTACATAAAGTGAAAGGGAAGGAGAAGAGGCAAAGTAAACTTGCAAACATAGGAAATGATGTGATGTGGTGTAAGCTGGATAAATAGTTGATTATAAGATTTCTTATCCTTATTTTAGAGTATAGATGTAATAAAATAATAGATAGTGAAGTATGACCATGAGAGGGAGAAATATAAGCCATAAATAATGTGTAAGCTGATTTGGGGATCATAAAGGTTATAAAAATCAGAAGCAGCAACCCCACCTGAGGTGGGTATGCCAGGGGCAAAAGTCAGGGAGGTACACTGTTCAAGGCCAGGGCAGACTGTCCTCAGACACTGGCAGTATTCAGAAAGTCACAGTGAGAGACAGGTAGTGACCAGCCACCATGGTCATGGACATCTTAGGTGTCCAGAGAGAAGTAGAACAAGGCTTAGAGGCTCTGCAGTTAAATGTGATTTAGAAAATGTGAAGAATCCCGGAGATCAGGAAAGGTCAGTCATGGCACTAGAACCATTGGTTGACTTGGGAGATTTTGTTTTTGTTTATGCTTGTTTTGCTTTAATTCTCTTTGTCTGGGAAAGAACTACTGTCTTGATGAAGACTAGGAAAGTGACTGCAACTTTTTGTATAGTGAGACACTTGGTGTCAGCTGCTGGTGGGAACAAGGGAGAGAAAACTGAGTTAGCAAGTATATTATTTTATTTATGCAGAATATTGGCTTCATCTTTTGAAATGTTCTTCGAGCCCCTAGCATTTTCCAAGAGTTAAGTGAATGAATTTTTCCCTTTCCAAATGCCAGATGGCTGGTATCTTACTTGTGGAATTAAAAATAATTGAGCAAATCACACTCTAATTATTTTGCTCCATCTTCCAACCCGCAAGTCTTTCTAGGTCTTTCTTCCAGATAATGGATAGATAAACAAATGCTGAAGTTTCACATGTCCCTGTTTAAACTCCAGACCTCAATTCATCCTGCGATCAGAATTTGAGACTAAGTTTGCCAAAAAGTGATTAAGCAGCTGTCATAGATCTGGCCTTCTCGGCTACTGCTGTGGAAGTGACCCTCTGAAAATACGATTATTTCACTCTTAGAAATGTCTCATTTTAATGTGCATATTCTGGAAGTCCAAAGAAACTGAGTTTGAGTCTAAATTCCCTCAAATGAAAGATTATATTGGTATCTGTCTCATGGAGTTTTTGGGAGAATTAAATGAAAAACATGTTGTTTGAACATATTGTTTGAAAATTAGGTGAAAAACATAAAGTTTGTAGCATAGATCACCAGACTGGCATGTTGTATAGACCAGACCAATAATACCTGGTAGCTATTGTGGGCCAAATTAGCCATCTTATGTTTATTATGTGTGAATCACATTGTTCACAGTCTTGATAAACAGGCTATGCAACCTCCGCTCCATAAATTAGAAACTAATGCATAGTGTTGTAAAGTAAAATGGTAACATAGTAGTGGGGAGAATTGAGGTTCAAACTAACATCTGTCCAACTTCAAAATAATTGCTTATTTCAACATGAAACTACATCTCATATTAGACTTGGCTTCTAAATTTCCCTGTTATTAGCATTAGCTTCTAATTTAGCTACAATCATAAGTCCTTAACTTTAAGTAATTGCTTAACATGACAAGAAGAAAATACTTAGTATATAATACTTTATTATTTTCATGTCTATTATAAGCAAAATAACATTTGTTCAGGTTAATAAGTATTTATTAATCACTTAATATGTGTCTGCACTAGTTTAGAAATATAGCGAAAATTAAGACAAAATGCAAATTTCCCAAATTTAAAAGTATGATGAATTCAAATATTGGTAGAGTTATAGCAAAAGGGTAATCTAATTCAAGATTTCTTTTTATTTATTTATTTATTTTTTTGTGAGGAAGATCAGCCCTGAGCTAACATCCATGCCAATCCTCTTTTTGCTGAGGAAGACCGGCCCTGAGCTAACATCTATTGCCAATCCTCCTCCTTTTTTTTCCCTTTTTCTCCCTGAAGCCTCAGGAGATAGTTGTATGTCATAGTTGCACATCCTTCTTAGTTGCTGTATGTGGGATGCCGCCCCAGCATGGCTGGACAAGCAGTGCGTTGGTGTGTGCCCGGGATCCGAACCCGGGCCGCCAGTAGCGGAGTGTGCGCATCCAACAGCTAACACACGGGGCCAGGCCCCAAGATTTCTGGGATTATAAATTGACAAAATAACTTTGGACAATAATTAGATGTTACCTACTACAATGAGAAATGTTGAATACCTGATTCCAGTTTAGGTTCATAACCCACATATTCTTTTGCACATGTGGAAGGAGACATACGAAAAGATATTTTATTGCAATATTATTTGCAGCAGAAAAAAAAATGATAACGCCCTAAGGGTCAATAAAAGGTGAATGGTAGTTATGGGATACCTATGCTCTGGAATATGATGAAGTAATTACAGAGAAGAGGGAGATTTATATCTACTTTTCCAGAAAGAATGCTAAGACGTTCCTGAGAGAAGAATATTGCAGAAACAGTGTGCTAACATTGATTTAAGAAACAAACACAGAAATTTATTTTTATTTCTCCCATTTTGCAAAAGAGGAAACTATTTGCATACAGAGATTAAATAAATTTCCAGGAGTTAAGAAGATCCTTGAATACAACCTTAGATCTATCTGGTACCTATAGTCCATGCCCCTGGACTAGGATGAATCGGAATTATTAGATATGGAGAGAACCTCAGAAATTGACTAGTTCAGTGGCTTGTTCCCTATATTTCTAGGGCCTGAGAGGGAATGTGAGGTTAGGAAGAGGGAATACTCTTGGCTTTTGCTCTTCCCCACCACTACTGCCTCTTTCTTCTTCAACTAGAGCAGCTGCAAATTATCGTTGGTTTTCACTTAAGAGTTTGATGGGAAAAAATATTAAAATGTGTTCTATGCTAACACGAATCCAAATACCTCAAATTAAAAGTGAATCCAAATACCTCACATTAAAAGTAAGGAAACTGAAGCCCAGAGAGGGAAACTAGGTTGCCCAGAGTCACAAAGCAAAGAACCAGAAATCAGAGCTCCATCCTCCAAGTCCAGGGTGCCTTCTAGTGTAGCATGCTGCCTCTATGCCTTCTCAGATCTGAACCTGGGTGCATCTGAACCATGAGAAAAAGTCACCACTGGAAAAGGTGACATACAAGGAATCATCTTAAGGAGGTACCAAAGACCAAACCAACGGAAGTTGGGCCTAAAGAGGGAAATCTGAACACGCAGATGGATAAGAAAGGGTGAGGAGACTTTCTTCAAAACATTTTTGCTTTCAACATACATTTTCAGAGGTTCTGCTTTTCTCCTGGAGCTGGAATAAATTTTCAAAGGGGACTAATTGCACTCTCTTAGGCGAAAAAAAAGTAATTGCTTCGCAGTTTAATTGAATGAGGATAGATTAGTTTCCGCCAATGGTTTGTCTTCTGTCAGTAATGTAGACTTACTGAAAACAGCAGCCGAGGAGCAGAGGAAACCAGCTCTTAGGGCCCAAGCTGATGGGTGCCCAGAATATAAACCTGGTCTCATTTCTCTCTGAGGAAATTTTGGGGCATATTTGTCTTCTTTTGTTCACCCATCAACATTAGTTCCTGTGGACTTCACACATCACCAAGAAGCTCCAAATTTGGAAATACTTTTTTGCAATGTTGTATGAAAATACTGGACTTGAAAACAGGATATCTATTTCAAATAAACTTGAGAAAATCCCTTTTAACCCCACAGCATCTCCTTTTTGCCATCTATAATTTGAGCTAAAGAAAATGAGCTTATTCCAAGATTACTTATTGATTAATATTTACAGAGTAATGCTTCTTCTCTTACTCTTTCCATCCATGTGAAAGGAGATCAGTTAATGTACCTATTGCCTTCTCTCTGCCTCTTTACATACCAATCCTCTGGGAGGACAGAGTGACCTTATCTGATTAGAATAATTGAGAAGAATAAACAGTTTAGCTCCTTCTTGTTTCATTGTAAGCCAGGAATCTCATCTGATCTTCCAGGTGTGTTCTCTTTTGCATCAGGCCAGACCCAGTCTGGTATTGCCTGAATCAGGAAAGGAGAGTCAGCTAATTCTCGAGTTTGTTGACCCATTTGTTTCTCATATTAGCTTACAGACAGTAACATAGATAATGCTTTGACTTTCATCTGCCACTCTTTTTTATTCTCTCTCTCACTTGCTCTCTCTTCCTCTCTCTCTCTTTCTGGAACACATGTGGAAAAGATGTGGCCTCTCAGAGACCTTGTGTCAGCTACTCTTCTAGATCTGAGGATGCAGTGGCGACATTGACAGATAAGGACTCTTCAAATAGAGCTTGCACTCTAGTGGAAGAGACAAATAAAAAGCAATAAACAAATGTATAAGATAATTGTTTTATGATAATGTTATGAGACAGAGTAATTAAATGAGGGGGGTTATTTCAAATTGAGTAGTCAGACATTTGAACTGGGTCTGAACACAGAGAAATAGGCAGGCATGTGAAAACTTGGGGGAAAAGCCCTCCAGGCAGTAGGAAGAGCGAGGGAAAAAGATTTTGTCATATTCAAAGAACAGGGAAAAAATTGCGAATATGACTGGAGAAAGTCATAAATGGGAGAAAATGTAGCGAAATTAGAACAAAGTATAGGCAGAAACTTATCTGTTTAAATGAAAGAAATGAAAGGTACATTATCTGATAAAATATCACAGGCATGCTATTTATTTTTAAACCATCATAGGGAGATACATAGATAGATGATAGATGATAGATAGATAGATAGATAGATAGATAGATAGATATTCAGATCTTTCCTTAAAGTGAATTTTGAAGGTTTAGAAGAACGAGTTTGATTACTGAATGAAGATTTAAATGGATATTTTAGGGGTTTTTTTTTTGTTGTTTTACTTATCTTTTTATGCCCAACACCCATTTTCCATTCTCCATTTTCATTTTCAAATCTTCCTATCATCATGCACAAAAATAAGGAGCCTATCTGTGACATTTTGTCACCTTACTGTGTAACACACGCACACACACAGTGCCTGAAAGAGACGAGAGAGAGACAGAGAGAACCTATTGGCAATTTTAAGGGGATAAGCAACCGGCAGCTGGAAGTCACAACATTTGGGTTATTTTAGGTCTATCTCTGCCATCAGTTGTGGATTTGAGGAAGCCCTCTTGATCTCAATTTCTTCAGAGTAAAAATCAGGAGGATCGCACTCTTCCTTTCTGTCAGCTACCCAAAGGAATTAAATCCTGTCAATTCTGTCCCTGAAACATTTCTTATATTATCGCTCTCTTTTCGCCCCCACGTTAACCAGACAGAACCTTTCTGATCTTCTTCTGACTTTTTTCTATACTATTTGCCTCTTCCTCCACTTTCTTTCACAATTCACGGAGATTTAATAACAATGCAACAAAGAAAGCAGAGTGAAGAGAAATGACAAAAAGCAAGATTAAAGTATGCAGCTCATTTATCTGATGAATAGCGTAATGCTCCTGTGAATTTATTCATTCTAGGAACAGCGGGTTGAGAAAAGTGGAGTAAACACACTTAATTTTGCAGTGTTGACATTGAGTGGGAGCCAGGGCATAGAGCTATTTAAACTAGCAGCCACACATGGATAGCAAAAGAAATATTTTCTGTGACCCACACAATTTTTTTTTTAATAAGTTAGATGCAAAGATTTAAATGAGAGGACATTTCACATAATGTTCAAATATTCAACCTTTCTTTAAAATTTGCAAGATGTGCCATATATGGCCTACATTTTTGCACAGCAACAGTTATCTGACACCAAGTAGAAGCTTTTCCTCTCTGGAGAAGATATGCATACTTGTGACTTTGTTCATCTCTACCCTGCTCACTCCATGAATTTATATTACCTGCCTCACTCCAATAAGCAGTGGAATTTGTGTATCATGGCTTCAGTCAAGAGAATGCAGGCTGATGTCCCTAAAATAGCAAGGTAATTATCTTAGGCAGACATGACTTTGCGTGCCTGCTGTTTACCTTACTTGCCTTGTGGCCATGCACAAATCCCAGATATGCTTCAGTTTCCTCATCCGCAATATGAAGATGATAATATTTACCTTACAATGCTGATATGTAAATGAAATTTTTTAAAGTGTTTGAAAGCACAGTGAAAAGCAACTTAGAGCTTACTAATTAAGTATTTCTTGCTGAAGAAGTTTTGACAGGAATTGCAGGAGCAGTGCTAGGGTTTCTATAGCAAGAACTGGTGATCTGGAGCAAAACCCGCCTCCAGTAGTGTAATGGACATCTATTTTGGAATGTTCCAGGCATCCATACAGTTTTCTTTTGATAACATCTCGACTTTTTCTGTTGGAGAACAAACTCTTCCATAATAACAATCTATTTGATTTGGTTCTGGTGGTGTTGAATTCACCTCCAGCTTTAGAAGTAATTGTGCCACTCAGACTTGACCAATTTAAAGCATTTCAACCCTCTTTTGCTGCTCTCCCTCATACATACAGAGTGATTAGTTCAGGGATGGGTATGTGGCCAAAACAGAACTAGTGATGTAGGTGATGTAGACATGGGATTTTGTTGACATGATTAAAAGAATCTTTCATTACTTGTTCTTGAGGTGGTGAGGATGTAACTTTGGACAGTCAGGGGCCACCTAGTGGAGAAAGCTTGAAAGAAAGTGTATCCAGCACAAGGAAGCAAAGCTGGCTGAAAAATGGATAGATAGGAAGAAAGAAAAGAGAAAAGACCTCAGGATACTGTTTGAACATGGATTAAGCTGTTTCGAAGCTAGCCTTTTACCTGCACATTCCAGTATCAACCCTTCTCCCCCACTCCCTGCTTGGTTTGAAGAATATATTTGAAATTTGTTCCTGCTAATTTTGAACAACAGACTGCTGATTAATCTATATCTATATTGATATCTATCTATCACTTCTGGAATTAGCCATTTCAACGTCATTGTCTACTAAACTCAGTCACTTGGAAAGAACTCACATTTCATTTATTTCCGAATAAGTTTTGTTATCACTTTTCCCCAAGTTAAAATGTAGGAATTATCATTTTAGAATTCAATTTAATTTTAGTATTCATCTGAACTATTGGGGGAGGGAGCAAGCAATACATATTCAACAGCCTAGATCCTTGGAGGAATTTTCAGTGCCTTTGATTCAGAGAACAACACAAAATGTCAAAAATCTTTGTGGACACCTCAGTCTTTGCCACCTCAACCTCAGTGAATTATATCGCCCATCAGCCCATTCTTTGAACATCTGGGAAAATTTCAATATGAGCTCTATATTTGAAGATATGGAGTTATTATTAAAATTGTTACATATAGTAACTATGTTGATTAAATAGGCAATGATCTTGATTCTTAAGTGGTGCATGTTGGAGCATTTAGAGGTAAAGTGTCATGATGTGTGCAAATTATTTTCAGTTTTTTTCTAGTACGTATGTATGCAATGATCATAGCACCTTTTCTTTTGGGAAATTACTCCTCCACCTTGATCACTTCTTAGGTTCATTTTTACAATTGCACAAGGACTGGAGCCAGGCCTGGCTATCTACCATCATCCCCTTGTCCAGAGTGATTGTTTCAGGATGGGCATGAGATGGGAGATCAATGGGACACATTCTTGGCACTTCGGCTTGCTACATTTTGAGTCTATGAGTCAGGAGATGCCAACAACAATTTCACCAGTTTACAGTTAGGACCTCCATGAAAATGAAGCCAACACAGAAGAAAAGGTAACACAGAAGTAGAAACTGATGACTGATGAAATTGTTTGATTCCCTGGATCCAGCCATGCCCAATACCTGCCCCAAATCTTTCATTTATACAAGCCAATAAATGCATGTTTTTATTTCATCTAATTTGAGTTGAATTTTGTCACTTGCAGCTGGAGGACTTCTTACCAATACATTACAACATCAACACTTTATGCCTTGATATTTAGCCTTTAATTTTATAGTCCATTGTATTATTCATGAAGGACTCATGAATTAATTAGTATTCCCTAATTCAGTAAAAAATGCCAGTTCTTTAGGAGCATAGACTGTCCATGCCTTATACCCCTAAAATATCTCCCATCATACCTTTATATATTGTTATATAGTGGACTCTAAGTAGATGATGTTTGCTAATAAATATTTGTTGATTGATGGGAAATAATTGTGGATGGCTGCTCTTTGTTAACCTACATTTGATGGATGAACTGGTGACACAAGAGGAGAAAACAGCCCCCGGGGGGAAAAAATTAAATGCCTTCTCTATCTATACCAGTGTTTTTCGGAAGTCCAATTCAGTTTATTTCATATTTTTTTAGTCAAGAAGCACTAACATTCATAACAATTGCCTAAGAATAATAAAGGTATTGATAATAGCTAACTAATGTTAATTGAACACTTTCTCTATGCCAGATACTCTGCTGGTTACTTCAAGTGCATCATCTCATTTAATCATATAACAACTCTACGAGGTATATAACTTATTATACAGATGAGGAACTTGGGGCTGATCATGATTAAAGGCTTGTCTTATAGTGGTGGTACTTGACTCAAACTCAGGTATATTCCAAAGACTGTACTTTGAAGAAAGTCTATGAATATTTTTACAAGAGAACAAGAATTCGATCACCAAAGACTTATACTTTATCAGGTGAGGAAGATGTGCCTTTAAGTCAAATCATTCCAAATATTCTTCCACATTTGGTAAAAATCTATCCGGCACTTTTTCATAGTCTAGTAATCGAGAAATACTAAAACACAAATTTTTATTTATATAAACTTGTTAGAAAAAACAACTGAATAAAACAGGGTCTTTCTGGCTCTGTATTCTGTTTGGCAAGAATTGGAAAGACACAGTTTTTCAGAAAACAATGTGTTTGTTAAATTATTCAGAGTAACTGTTCCTCATTTCTTCAGAACACCACATTGGCCTTATGTCATTTACAGGGCATGGACTTATACAGAGTAAGAGTTCATTAGTTCTCTGATGAATTAGAAACATCTGTGAGGCTGATAGATTGCTCATCTAGAAAGGACAAAGTAAAATAATATTAATTCTTTATTGAGGAAAAGTATCACCATTTTCAGAAAAACTGATATATTTATCCAGCTAACTGAAGGTTTATAGTCAGTAATATATTGAATCTTGTTTCTTATGTGAGATTTAATTTATGCTTCTGTGATTGGCTTTTTAGAAATAAGTGAACATTTTGTTTCATTTATTAACATCTAAGTATACATTCTTTTTTAGGGGAATTTAGTTCATTTTTCTACTATAAAATGTATCAGTTGACCTTGATGGATGAATATATAGAAATCAAAAATATTTTAAAATAACTCAACTGGAAAATGAAAATAAACAGACTTCTAAACCCAGGAAAGTTTATTCTGAGATATTTTAAGAGTTAAGTCTTATTTTCCTTTAACTTCTTTAAATAACAGCTGGTTCTTGAAACAGAAAAGTAAAAAGATGACCCAAAACCTTTTTGAATCTTAAAAGGTCAAACTAGATTGCATGGAGTTATCTTTAGCTGCGCTTTGCAATATCTTCAGCAATCAAGAAGACAGGAGATTTATGCTTCCACTTTTATCTCAGATGATACAAAGACCAAAACCTGGTTTTAAATTTTTATTATTAATTACAGTATAATATGTATTTTTAAAGTTTCTTCTCTAACAAGTATTCATAATAAAAATGATTTCCAGACCCCCAATAAAAGAGTCAAAAGTGAAAAATATTAGAAGAAAAGGTTCTATAATCTATTTAGCTTTTTATCATAATTGACTTTTCTGTTGTAATACCAAAACAAAGAATTTCTTAACAAAGCTTAGACAGACTCTGGGTTCTTTAACTATGTAATTAAACCTATTTCATAGTCTAAGGTCTGAGTGACAAAGCTAGACTCCGATACAATGTAAGACAGTCAACATTTTAGTAAGGATAAAGGCCATAGAAAATCTGATTAAAGGAGGCTTTTAAAACATCGATTTTAAAACTTTATAGAGCATAAAGCAAATGCCAAAAGAAAATGAGTCCCATGAGTGTAATCCTGGGATAAAAGGATTATGACTTATGTGCCATCTGTATTTCTGATTTGGGTAGGTATTTATGAATAAGAAGAACAACATTATTTCTTCACAAAGAATATGCTTGTAAAGAGATCTGTGTTCTTTCGAAAAAGCCTGTGAATATCTTCATGAGATGACTAGGCCCCAGATTCAATATCTCCATTGTGAATATAAGACAACTTAATTCACAGGAGGACTAGCGGGAGGAGGTGTGGGTCAGGTATCCAGGCTGAGAATATGTATATGAGAGCAGGCCTAGGAACTGTCCAGAAACAAACCAGAAAAATCACTGAATTCAACCAGAAGAAAGTTGTTCTATTTGAATCTTGCAGGGTTTAAATTCTTTAATTCTCTAATTACGCATTTTCTCTTAGTTAAAATAAAACGTAATAGAGTTGAAAGCAAAATAAAGAAACAGATAAAAGTAGTTGTTTTATAGAATTATTTTTTGTTTTATTTTAATAGCTAAATTCCCTTATATTAGACTCTTAAAGTAGACTCAATTTACACCAAAAAAGTATACACAAATTTTCAGAACCAAGCCCATTATCTAATTAATAACTGCTAGTAGTGAGCAATGCATATGCAAAAGACTCTATTTTAAGCACATAACATGCATTAAGTTATATAATCATCACCCTTGAAGTGGGTACTATTATTTCTCCAGCTTATTAATGTAGGCAGGGTGAGATTGAACAACTTGACCAAATATTCAACTCATAAGTGGCAGGAGTGAGCCTTGAACCCAAACATGTTCCAGAACGTGTGTTCTTAACTACGACATTGTACTGCCTCTCTCATAAATGGAGACACTCATTTTTTTAACATTTAAGAGACTTGCTTCTACCCAGCTGGTATTTGCTAGGAACAAAAACGTGTCAATGACCCTTGTAGAACACAAAGAAATTTAGCATCTTCTCAAGATGATCGTGAAAGTAGCTGGCATTAAAAGATTCATTACAAAACTCAAAATTGAGGTAGATAATTCTGGATAGAATGTAGACATATACCAAAGCTTTTCTGAGAAACTATGATAGATTTCATCTTTTTTTTTTGGTGAAGTCTTCATTTAGAAACAATATAATATGAATTACCAACAAAAGTGTCTTGCATATTGCGGGCTGTCAGTGATTATTGCATATCTTGTGACTACCACTGGTGGATATTTTGGAAGATGATGGGGATTTTGGAAGATGACAGATTTTGAGTACATTTTTAAAAATGTTACTTCTGACATTTAAAAATAAAACATCATTTGAGAATTTCATTTGAAAAAGTTTTTCATCAATTGGTGAATAGATGGAGAAATTGTGGTATATCCAAACGGTGGAATACTATTCTGAAATAAAAAGGAATGAACTACCAATATATGTAACAAGATGGATGAATTTCAAAAGCTTCACCTAAAGAAAAGAAGGTAGACACAGAAGACAGCATATTATATGTCTCCGTTTATATGAAAGTACAGCAAAATCAAGGCTATAATAACAAATGCAGATCAGTGATTGCCAGGGGCCTAAGGAAGGGGGAGAGGATTGACTGAAGAGGGGCAGGCAGAAAACTTCTGGAGTTTTCTTGAGTTATAATTATATGACAGTCTCTCTCTCCCTGTATATATGTATATACGTACACAGGTACACTTATTGAAATATTCACTTAGGTAAATTTTGGTATATATAAATTCTACCAAAATAAAGCTGATTTTTAAAAAAATCTAAACTTCAACTTAACTAACATGTTATTCGGGGAATTAACTGGATTTTAGAAGACAAAAATTTGGGATGATATCTCAATATTTTAATTTAATATGAACACTTCTATTTTGATAAATGTTTAAGAGGGCACTATGGCTTCATTTTTTATTAGGAAAGTTCTGAAATTTTAGACAATATTAAACACAGAAAAAATATTTTTGCCTCAAAATTATATTAATAGGCATTATAGCTATTATTATTTTGATGACAGTTATATATTGTATAGGGTAATGAATATGTACAGAAAATGCCAGAAAGTAACACAATTTATCTTTCTACTTCTTGTCAATGTTTTTCATTCAACAAGATAGGATTTTCAGAGAATATCCATTATATCCATCGTATAAATGAAGATAAGTAATAGTTTTGGAACTACACACAGATTCCAAAACCTATCGTCTATTCTGAAATAAGGTGTTCACTAAAAATAATCACTTTTGCCACTTGGTTACATCCATGGTGATATAGAGTATTTGAGTAAATATTTAGGTTAAGAGCATTTGTTTTCTAACTTGATTGTTTATTTGATAATTAGTAAGTACATGAGAATGGAAGTTCGTTCACCATTTTATTTGCATTAGTTCACCTCCTTGCTGTAGTTTCTTTTCAATGTTGATTAAAGAAAGTTTTCTGATTTGGGTAAGGAGGATGGCAAGATAAATATTTCATTTCTCCTTTTGAAATAATGGGCTTTTTTATTGTCCTATCTCTCAAGTTAAATGAATTATAGTCTTTCAATTCAGCATGCTAAAGGTAGGTAACTTTTTATTTTTACATTTATCTTTACGGGTAAATTTTATTTTTTATTGGCAAACCAAAGATTTCCCTGTATACCGAAGAGGAATGTTGCAAGATAGCACATAAAGAGCTATTTTCTGCCATTTTAATATTCTGGTTCCTTCTGATAAATGTAGAAAATAAAAGGACATTTTGGATAAAAATCCATATTTGGTGAAATCAAATATTTCTTCATAAACTAACAAATTGTGTGTGTGAGTTTTTGAAGAGTAGGTTGCCAACGAGTGCTTTTCTTCTCCTAGGAACTTTTGGGTGCTACTACAAGCTTTGAGCAATTTTGCAACCCTAATGTGCCATCACACTTGTCTTGCCAACTGGGTGACTTAAGCTGAAGACTGTGAAGTCCCTCACCTCGCATCTGTTGAGCTTGACACGACTGTGGCATAATCAAGGCTTAGGAAATCTTCACTTGTCAGAAGAGGAATTCCAAACAGCAAATTTAAGAGAATTCTGAGCAAGATTTTAATGTTAGTTAATAGCAGCATATACATAGGCTGCAGATCTCCTCATTCCTATTCCAGGCAACTGTTTATGGTTTCCTAAGCACTCTTGACTTTATTGAAGCAAAAGAAAAGAAATATTATTAAAACTTTAAGAAAACAGAAGGACCAATGTTCTCAGTAAAAAGGATGTCCTTATCTGTCTAACCAAAGCCTTATATTAGCTAAATGCATTAAATGCTTTTTCTGATGTGCAATTTAATTTCTGCCTTTCAATGACTTTTTGTTAATAAAATGAACATTTCATTTACTAACATCTAATTATACATTTTTTTTTACATGGGTTGAGTTATTTTTTCTACTCATGTGTACTAGTTGGATAGCTTTGAAGAATAAAAGATGCCCTAAATCTTAAAAGGTCAAAGTTGATAGTAAGGAGTTATTTTTTGCAATGAAAAGAAAAATAAAATAAGATCTCAATTATGTGTCTTAAAATGAGATAAGTTAATATTTAAAATTTAAAAAAATAATTTAAAATATGATGAACTTAGTGGAAAAAGTATTGTGGATAGTTTCAACAGGTGAAACCATAATTCCACTGATTACCAAATATTCAAATAGTTGCATTGAAGTGACCTATTAGATCAGATTTAGAGGAGGATTTATATTTGCATACTTACATACATTACAGAGATACAGCTATAAATTTCCACTTATATGGCACTCCATTCCTTGGATTTTAATATGTTACATTATCATTTAGTTCAAAATATTTTCTAACTTCCCTTTTGACTTTTTTAACATTTGGACTACATAGAATGGTATTGCTTATTTCCCAAGTATTTGGGGGGATTTTTAAAGTTACTTTCCCGTTATTATTTATACCTGAATTTCTCTATAAGCAGAAAATGTGCTCTATAAAATTACTCATCTTTAAATTATTTTGAGAAGTCTTAATTATATGGACATTTTAGTAAATGTTCTAGAAGTGCTAAAACACAGTACTTATTTTGCATTGGATTAGTATAGCACTCTATATTTCTCATATAGATCAGATTTCTTCATCTATTCTTACTGATTTTTTTTTGTGTGTGTGTGAGGAAGATCAGCCCTGAGCTAACATCCATGCCAATCCTCCTCTTTTTGCTGAGGAAGACCAGCCCTGAGCTAACATCTATTGCCAATCCTCATCCTTTTTTTTCCCCAAAGCCCCAGTAGATAGCTGTATGTCATAGTTGCACATCCTGCTAGTTGCTGTATGTGGGACGCAGCCTCAGCATGGCGGGACAAGCGGTGCGTCAGTGCGCGCCCAGGATCCGAACCCGGGCTGCCAGTAGCGGAGCGCACGCACTTAACCGCTAAGCCACGGGGCCGGCCCCCCTTACTGATTTTTTTATGTTTGCTTTCTTTTCTAGTTACTGAGAGAAATGAGTTATCTTCAATTTTGGTTGTGTACTGATCTACTTATCATTTTAGTTATGATGACTTTATTATGGTAAGAGCACAACACCAGATGTACCCTCTTAACAAATTTTTCAGTGTAATAAAATATTGTTAACAGTAGGCAAAATGTTGTACAGTAGATTTCTAGAACTTTTCATCTTGCATAACTGAAATTTTATGTTCATTGCTTAGCAACTCCCCATTTCCCACTCCTCCTGGCCCCTGTCAACCACCATTCTACTCTCTGCTTCTATGAGTTTGACTATTTTAGATGCCTCTATTTTAGATACCTTGCATACATAAGTGGAATCATGCAGTATTTTTCCTTCTGTGACTGGCTTATTTCACTTAGCATAATGTCTTCAAGGTTCATCCATGTTTTCACATACGGCAGAAATTCTTTGCCTTCAAAGGCTCATATTTCATTGTATGGATATACCACATTTTCTTTATTCATCTGTTGATGAACATTTAGGTTGCTTCCACATTTTGGCTATTGTGAATGGTGCTCCAATGAACATTAGAGTGATAATATCAAGGCAATCTCTGTCAATATCTTAATGATACTTTTTACAGAAATAGAAAACACAATTCTAAAATTCATATGGAACCACGAAAGACCCTGAAGAGCCAAAACAATTTTAAGAAAGAACAACAAAGCTGGAGGCATCACACTTTCTGATTTCAAAATATATTACACAGCAATAGTAATTACAACAGTATGATACTGGCATAAAGAGCAACATATAGACCAATGGAACAGAATAGAGAGCCCAGAAATAAACCAAAGCATATACAGTCAACTGATTCTTAACAAGGCTGCCAAAAATACTCAATAATGAAAGGAGGGTCTCTTCAATAAATGATGCTGGGAAAACTAGGCAGCCACATACAAAAGAATAAAATTGGGCCCCTATCTTACACCAAAATCAACTCAAAATGGATTAAAAACAGGGAGAAAGCTTCATGACATTGGTCTTGGCAATGATTTCATGGATATGACAACATAAACAAAAATAGACAAGTGGGACTACATCAAACAAGAAAGCTTCTACACAGCAGAGATAACAATCAACAACAGTGTGAAAATACACCCTATAGAATGGGAGAAAATATTTGCAAGCCATCTATTGGATAAGAGGTTAATTTCCAAAATACGCAAGAAACTGCTGCAATTCAATAGCATAAAAACTAATAATCCAAATAAAAAATGGGCTAAAGACTTGAAAAGACATTTCTTCAAAGAAGATACACAAATGGCCTACAAGTATATGAAAAGATGCTCAATGCCACTAATCATCAGGGAAATGGAAACCAAAACCACCGAGAAATATCACCTCACACCTGTTAGGATGGCTATTACCAAAAAACAAAAGACAAGGGGCTGGCCTGGTGGCTCAGTGGTTAAGTTCAGTGCGTTCCACTTTGGTGGCCCGGGGTTCGTGGGTTCGGATCCCAGGCGTACACCTACACAATTCATCAAGGCATGCTGTGGCAGCGTCCCACATACAAAACAGAGGAAAATTGGCACAGATGTTAGCTCAGAGAGTATTCTCCACAAGCAAAAAGAGAAAGATTGGCCACAGATATTAGCTCAGAGCCAATCTTCCTCATCAAAAAAAAAAAAAAAACAAGTATTGTCCAGGATGTGGATAAACTGGAAACTTTGTACACTGTTGGTGGGAGTGTAAAATGGTGCAGCCACTGTGGAAAACAGTTTGAAGATTCCTCAAACAAAGGAAAAATAGAACTATCATATTCCCACTTCTGGGTATTTATACAAAAGAATTGAAATCAAGATCTCAGGGGCATATTAGCACTCCAGTGTTCATTACAGCACTAACGAATTTTACTTTATGTATTTTGAGACTACATTATTACATGCATATAAATCGAGCATTGTTACATTTCCCTATTGAATTCACCTCTTTTTTTTTCCAGGATGGAAATCCTTTATACTTGTAGTATTTCTTGCCTTAAATTCTATTTTATGTGATATTATAATAATTGAGCAACTCTTCAGCTTTCCGTGCTTTACAGATGACATTTGATTGCTGTCTGCTTTCCATCCCACGCTGCTGTAGTTGCTCCTTTGAAGGTTTTATGTTCTTTTTTTCTCTCTCTGTTTTTAAGATTGTGTCTTTATCATTAGATTTCAGGAATTTTAACATAATACGCCCAGATGTTGTTTTCTTTGTGTTTATTTTACTTAGGGTATTTAGAGACTCTTAACTATGTGGGTTGTTGTATCTCACTAGTTTTAGAAAATAAAGGCTCTTCAAATTTTATCTAGACCCATTCACTTTCTTTTCACTTTATGGGTTTCCAATTTAAAAGTATATGGAATCTGTATTTATTTCAAAGTTACGAAAGGACATGAGACATTTTCTTCATGTTCCAAAACATATTTCTTTCCTGTGTTTTCCATCCTTTTATTTCTTTCTGGGTTTCAATCTGGACATTTTCCACAGGCCTAACTTTCAGGCAATTTATTCTTTTTCTGACATGTCTAAATAACTGTTAAAGTCATTAATTATATTTTAATTTCATTATGATTATTCTTTCATTCTAAAATTTCTTTGTGACTCTTTTAGTAAGTATGTACTTATATATTTAGCAGTTTTGGCTTCAAAAGCCACTCGTTTTCATAAAATGGAAAGTAAAAAATGTTTAATTTTATGCTATCAGTTTCAAAGATTTAGCTATTTAGAAAACACTGAATTAATATAAGTAGATTTGGAATCATTTTATTATCAACAAAATATATTTTCCTTAAATTCTAACTAGCTTCTAACATAATTCTAATGGATAAAATGGATGAAAGGTGAGCTTCTCTGACTGAATGAACGTAAGCTCCAGGGGGCAGGCAGGGATATTTGTCTGTCTTCTCACTGCTGTATTCCGAGCATGCAGAAGAGTGCCTGGCACAGGATATGTTCTCTTTATTGTTTGACTTGAATAAATGAATTCACTAATCAAAGTGGAGGTAAAATGAGCCATTTATTTTTTCACCCTCTCATAAAATAAGATCTCACAGTAAATTAATCTCCAGTCACCACTAATCTGATAAATAGAAACAGCAATGTCAAAAAATATTATAAAGCATGAGTGGTCTTGGTTATATAATAATATCAATAAGATAAATTAAAAATAGATTTTATGATAAGGAATATTACCAGAAATAAAAATGGCATTTCATAATAATAAAAAGGATCAATTTATGTAGAAGACATAAGGTTGAATATGCATGCACTTAAAGGGATTCGTTTAAAACATATGATGGAAAAATTGATAAAACTAAAGGAGAAAATAGAAAAATAATCAAAGCTGGAGATTTTAACAGGATTTCTTAGCATATGATAAAATACACACACAAAAATATCCATGATGGGGCTGGCCCCATGGTGTAGTGGTTAAATTTGGTGTGTTCTGCTTCAGCAGCCCGGGTTCACAGGTTCAGATCCTGGGTGTGGACCTATACCACTCATCAGCCACACTGTGGTGGTGACCTACATATAAAGTAAAGGAAGATTGGCAATGGATGTTAGCTCAGGGATCGTCTTCTTCAGCAAAAAAAAAAAAAAAAAAAAAAAGAACAGTGACATTAAAAATATATATATCCATAAGAATACTGAAGATTTGAAAAACACCATCAACCAACTTGTCCTGATTGAAATTTTAGAACACCACCCTGAATAACTGTAGGATATACATTACTTTCAACTGCATAGGTAAAATTCACCAATATAGACCGTATGGTAGGCAATAAAACAAGTCTTAATGTATTTCAAACCGTTAAAATAAAGCAGAGTATATTCGCTTGCCAAAATGATATTGTTAGAAACCGATAACAATTATGTATCTTTAAAAGTCTCCATATGTCTGGAAATTAAACATCACACTTCTAAATAATCCATGGTTATATGAAGATCTCACAGAACACTGGTGTTTGTTTGTTTATTTATTATGCTCCAGATATTACTAAATCCCTAGTAGTGAACTGTTGTCGGAGTGGAACTATATGTGATCCTTCCATGTCTTCATTATTGAATGGACTCCAGCAACCTTCTTGGGTACTCAATTAAAAAAAAAAAAAAGGGACTGGGATTAAAACAAAGATTGCAAAGATTTAGAGGATAACATAAACAGGAAGGAGCCTGAATGAAAGTGGCTACCTGACTAACACATATCCTGGCAGAAAAAGGTTATGATTATTCCATACCAGCCAAAGCAGGTTTGCCTTGCAGAGATCTTTGATAGAAAATTTTCAATTGCGCTGTTCAGACCTATTCTGTGCAGGATAAACAATACACATAGGTGGCCTCTCAGATTGTGATCTACAATAAGAGCACATCACCACAATCAACATAAAATCTTCATTAAATGCATCAACGTTAAATCTAGTAACTGGATTCAAAACATTTTTGGTAACAGTATCTTCTATTTTTACTTTGATCTATATCATCGGAAAATAACAAGTGTCTTATAGGCTGAAGACATTTCTTACTGAGATTAATGTTTACTTATTTGCAGGATTAGTAGTTTTTTCCCCTCCAATTAAATCAATAGATTTCACTTTTCCCTTATCTGCTTTGTTCTCCTGGCCAGGATTTTTTTTTGATGTTCCTAGGCTCAGTGAAATACGACCTTTTTACAAGCCCCTTCCTGACTTTGCACAGGTAGAATTGATGGTTATCTCCTGTATGTCCAATAAATTCTTTCCACTCTATCATACTTTATTTCACTAGGTATGAAATACCAGGCTCTGTTACAGACACTTTAGTTGTAGTCTCATTTAATCCTCTCAACAACCCACAGGATAGATAGTACTGTGTATTAGCACTCTAATTTTCCCAAGGAGGAAATGAAGCACATCTCCTAATTTCCAATGAGCAATAAGTTCCGTAGATAGGATGTTAAACCAGATGGACTGACTCCAGAACTGATGCTCTAGTCCACACTGCACATACCATCTACTCATCTATATGTTCAAAAAATATATACACATATTTACAGCAATCATAACATAGAAAATGAATCAAAATATGAAAAAGTATATATTGTGGTATATATAATATGTATATGTATTTTCTGACTCTTCCTCCTACCACACACACCCATCCAAAATATCTCCAAATTCTCTAGATATTTACCATTTTATTCTCTAAGTCCCTAATCCTTTATGTCCAAAACATCATCGTATCTCACCAGGAGAACCTCTTGCAATATTCTCTACCTGATATCTACTTTCAATCTTGTGCTCAGATAACCTATTATCTACACAACAATATGCCTTCTACACGTGAATATTTAAACAAACTGTGTTACATCCATTACTTGGAATACTACTCAGCAAAAAAAAAAAGGAACAAATTATTTCTCTTGCACTGAGTGAAAAAAAGAAAAATCTCAAAAGATCAAATACTCTCTGATTTCATTTATATGATATTCTCAAAATTCAAAAATTGTATAGAGGAAAATAAATTAGTGGTTACCATAGATTAGGGATAGTGGAGTGGAGACGTTGGGTATGACTATAAAAGGGTGGTATCAGAGAGAGCTTTGTGGTGCCAAAATAGTTCTGCATCTTGATTGTGGTTGTGGTCACACAAATTACACATGTGATAAAATGATACAGAACTGTAATCACACATTTACTAATGTCAAATTCCTGGTTTTAATATTGTGCTATAATGTATCCATTTGGGAAAACTGGGTGATAGGTACACAGGACCTCCCTGTGCAATTTTTCAACTTTCTGTGAATCTATACTTATTTCAAAATAAAAAGTTAAAAAAAGAATTAGGATACATGTAGTAGATGAAAAATGCTGAAACATTTAACATGCAAATTGACAGCATTTGGGGGTACAGGGGCATGCTTCTATGACTCATAAAATCCTCATACCTAAGAAGTCATATGATGTTTTCTAGCAAAAGCAACAAAGGATTGCTTTTTCCAAAACTGTGGTTGTGGTGGTATATTTTCATGTAGGAGTAAAGGTGTTGGGGCTTGAATGGAGTTATCTTTTTGTATGTACTTCATTTTAATAAATTCAAAAGGCCTACATTTTTTTCCCCAGATGTTTGATTTTCTAATACAAGTCCATTCAATCTCTACGGTGAGTAAAATTTAATTAAAGATGTTCAGAACACAACCTTGTTAAATGCAAAGTTAACATCACAAGACACATTTTAAGTTATTGAGGACTGTGTGATGATTACTAGGTAGCATGAAATTTTGGTGAAAAAAAGATGTTAGAAGAGGACAAATTGTTATTATCAGACAAGAAAAAAAGTCTAATTAAAATCTAGTGTACCAGAAAGTAGTTTAATTAATACTAACTTATCTACTGTGTTTTTTAGCCCCAAGTAAATTTCCAGTGATATGGAGCAAATCTTTTAATACACCATTTTTCTAGTTCAGTACCTCTTCCAGCTGCAGTTAAATTTATTAGATACTTTTGACCAAACATGCCCCAGACATTCGAAACTTAGGTTTCCCAGTATTTAATATTCAATAATCACTCAATCTTTAAACTTGTATTCATTTACTCATTCAGGACTTCAAATAAAATTTAACGTTCCTATTGAGATTTGGGAACAAAATAGCAAATAAGAAAGACTTGCCCCTGTCTTCAAGGGGCTTTCCCCACTGACTAGTGGGGAAAGACAGAGAATAAAAAGGAAATTACAATGCAGTGTGATAAGAACTATGGTGGGGAAATACAGGCACTACAGGAGTGCATAGAAGGTCACTTGACAGAGGGTGACAGTAGAGGAGGAGAGGAAATGATAATGGGACTGATATTGAAAAATCAGTAAAGTTTTCCAAATGGAGATAAGAGCAGGCATGATGGTCCAGAGCCAAAAGCCTGACTGTCGATGGGGATTCACTGGAGTGTTCTAAAGAGAGGGGTGAGATCAGCTTGGTTTTGAGTGTAGAAGGAACAGTATCTATGGAGCTTTGCCTGGACGAGACAAGGTCAGTGTCATGGAGTAGAGTCAGAAGGCTGTTGTACTAGCCCAGGCTAGAAAGGATGGCAGCAGTGGGAATGGAAAGAATTATGTGGTTTTATGAGATGGTTAGGAAAGAATCAACAGGACATTATGAATGTTTAGACATGATTGAAGAGGCTTAAGAGGTTTCAAGGATGATGCCCAGGTTTTTGCTATGGCATCTGCTATGCCCACTGGTTTGATGGTCGAACTAAGATTATTTGTGGAGGAACAAGAAGTAACATTAATCACATTTGGAAGCAAACAAGCAAACAGGTGTGTGTGTGTGTGTGTGTGTGTGTGTGTATGTGAACACAAATATACACAGAGAAAGAGAGAGAGAGAGACAGAATTTTGTTATTAACCTGATAGTGAATAGCTGGAAAATATGAAGTGCAAATGAGGGCTGTGGGCAGGTCTACAGAAGAACAGCTTTGTCCTTATTGCCATACTCTTTCTAAATGCTCCTCAATCAAAAAGTCTCCTCAATCAAAAGTGACAATAAGCCTGAGTTTTCTGTCTGAGAATGTTCATTGACTACAGGAAAGTGCAGAGCCTGAACACAGAGCAGACTGGAATTTACTAGGAAGTTAATGCCCCAGGAGTTACTCTCAACCAATGAGGAACAGAGTTGGCGGAAAAATAAACCAGCTCCCGCATTCTTCAGTGGGGTAATTCTAAAGTATGCTATACACAGTCTTCCAGAGGGTGCCTGGCAGAACTGAGCCCCATTGCCCACAACAGGACCCCACTCATTAACACATCCTTTATTGACTTTTCTCTCATCCATACTTGATTTTCCCTCTTTTTTTATCGCCTGTCCTTGGATCATATCCTAAATAAATTGCTTGCAACTAAATTCCTGCTTAGGTTCTGTTTCCTTCTTACTTTGTGTATATGTTGTATATATGTTGTCTGATATTTTCTGTTAATTTTAAAACAACAGATTTTCTTGAGTGAGAGAAAGAAACACGTACATGTAGAGAGCAAGAAAAGCTTAGGATTAATCACTAGGTTTCTTATTTCAGAAATGCCCTGATATACTATGAAGTACAGTATCTTTCTATACAGAATATTGGGTAGTCGCGATTCACTTTTATTCTGTAGAAATTTAATTTCCACTACTTGTTTTGTTCATTCCTTTTACCCTCAAGCTTCTAAGATATATGTCTGGTCCTCCTTCAGAAGCAATATTCTTTCAAGACAGGCATTTCCTGTTCTGACCAATTTCAAGTCGCTTTCTGTTGATTTCCCTGTGGCCAGTGTTCTGACTCCCCAGAGTCTTGGACATGTTCTCACTTCTTCACTCAGGTGGGGCTTCGTCTTTGAAGGACTGCTTTTGCCTGTTTGCCACCATCACTGGGCCCCGACTCAGGCTGGGCTCTAGAGCAGGCTGTGTCAACCTTGGGCATTTATCTTCTTACTCACATGTAAATGGAGAACAAGGATCTTGTGTGCTTTGATTACACTGCAGGCATGGGTTTATGTTTTTCATTTTTGTTTGGAATCTCATCTAATACATCTGTCTGTATGATTATTAAAAACAAATTTTAATTTATTTAGCTGCCGTTATCCTATGAACCAGAAAACCCACTTTCAGGAATTTGACGCTTAGCTTAGGGAACCTAAAAACCTGCTCATGGCCAACCTAAAATATCAAAGAATGAGACAATTTCATTGGAAAAGATAGAACCAGACACCTCTTAGTATCAAAAACGAAGGCAATAGGGGCCGGCCTGGTGGCATAATGGTTAAAGTTTGCGCATTCTGCTTCGGTGGCCTGGGGTTTGCCGGTTCGGATCCTGGGTGCAGACCTACTCACCTCTCCTCAAGCTATGCTGAGGTAGCGTCCCACATAGAAGAGCTACAATTCTACAACTATGATACACCTCTATGTACTGGGGCTTTGAGGAGAAAAAAGAAAGAAAAAGAGGAAGATTGGCAACAGACGTTAGTGCAGGGCCAATCTTTCTCAAAAAAAAAAAAAAGTAGTATCGTTACCCAGATAAAAAAATGAAGGCAGTAGTAACAAGCTAATTTTTCCAGTTTCTCTCTTGGTTTCCTCATTTGATTATTAGAGTTGGAAAAAAATGACATCGTTAGAGAGGTCTGGGGGAAAAAATCTTTGTGAGCATTTTTGAATAATAAATATTACCATTTAACGAAAGCCAGATTTCTCCCATTCCTAGCTGTTTAACCCAGGCAAGCTACTTAATTTTCTGTTTTTGTTACATCACAAATTATTTAGAAATAAATTACATAAATTATAGCAGATTTTTGGAACTCTTCCAGTACATGGTAAGAGTTCAAAATATAGTAGTTATTATTGCATAACTTAAAAATCAGAAACAAATTATTAAATTATATTTGTGTAAGAATTTGAGTAAGTTGTTCCCTGCTAAATTGGCTTCTCCGGCTTCTACCATTTCATTTGTCTAACTGTGATTCTTCCAGCACCATCTCTGAGTGCTCCAGAGAGACAAACTTGGTTCTTTGTTAAGCCAATAATGCTTGAAGAGGCCCTCTTAGTATGTATCAACAGAACCAAAGAAGTGTGTAGACTCTAAGATGCATATATTTAAAAAAAAAAAAAAGACACTTTACTGTTACACAAAGAGAGGACAGAAAAATGTGTCTTTCTGGTTTTTAAAGTTCAATATATTTTGTGGCACTGTGAAAGTGACTGGCTTCTGAGGCTCGCCAAGCTAAACTCAGCTAGGCCAAATATTGCTAGAGCTCCTCCTAATGGAGGTAACTGATGAAGGCGGGACACTTTGGTTAGTATATTCTCTCCTACTGTCCACGAACTAGTAAAAACCTATCACTCTCCCTGTTTACAGTTAGTGGAATGGTTCAGAGCAAGACAAACATTTCTCTTGCAATGTTAGAGAAAACAGCTCCAGTTCCAACGATGAGGAAAATTGTCCAGTTATTTCCCTGGATATAGAAACACAATTGCTTTTCCTAGAAAGAGAGCTGATTGAATGCCATCTTAAGATAATCATGGACATTTTTCTCAACTGACTAAGTCATCTCATAGCAATCCATGCATAAAATATTCCTTTTCAAAGTGAAAAAAATCTATATTCAGAAAGTATACACATTCAATTTAAATCATAAAAGACTGTCTTGTTAAATTTGATGTGGGGCTGTTAATAAAATTTTCAGGATTTCCTGTCCTCCTTCAGGTCTAAGGCAGCATGCATTTCTCCATTTGTTGCCTCTGTAAGAAGGGCAAATGCAGTCTTAATTTAAGTTAATAAACCATTTCTTTTCCAGACAAATATCAAGAATATTATTTACAATTAGTAAAATGGCATATCTAAATTTCCATCTTTGTAGATAGTGATTATTTATCCCACTAATTCGTTCAGATACCTTTGTGTTTCTCCTTTTGAAAAGGAAAGGCAGTCATCTTGAAATACTTTCAAAATAAATTGCTTTGAGAAAATAAAAAGAAGAGTTAATTAAATCCTATGAAATATTCTTAAATGGCTGTTCCTGTCAGATGAGTGCAAAAGGACACCAAAAAAAAAAAATAGGTGACAATCACTTACATTATGTATGATGGAAAAATACGTATTTTACCCAAAATATTATACTAATTGATGTTTTCTTTCTTATGTACAAGGAAAAAAAATGTTGGCCTCAATGCAGAAACCAAAAGGGACACTATAATTTAGGAGCCAGGACATTATCCGGGAGACTCTATTGAGTGGTGTGCAATGCTAATGAGTGCATTTTGTTATACTTCGCCTTGGAGAGGTCTGATCTAATTAGTTCTAATCGAGAACAAGGTTTTTTCTTAAGGCTAAAACACCTACCCAAACAAAAGTGGAGACAGTCAATCCATTTCCTCTTTAACCAAGAATTGTATCAATAACGGGTAATAATTCTTGATTATGGATCTAAGAAAGGCCAAACTACTGATACCAAGTTTTTAAATGTCTACTTGCTAACTTGAAAGAGAGATAATCTCCATGAACAAAATGTCAATGTATCTTAATATGCACCTCTTTCCTTTTGGGGAGGACAAATATTAATTAGAAATGGACTGATAGCAACCAGTAAATGTTTTGATTATTACTGATTGAATAAATATCAATGCCAAATATTAGGTTAAGAGTTCGTTTGAATTTTGGAATCATAAAATAACAGAAATACGACTGTTCGTTTAGGTCAGGGACCATTTCTTATTATTCTGTGTATTGTTGGTGTTTAACGAGTACCTGAAACATGATAAATGTTCTGTAAAGATCTTTGAATGAGTGGATAGATGGATGAATGGATTCAAGTTGACTGGGCTTTATTTCTACCCTTTTAAATTTTGGGAGACTAGACTAGTGAGAAAGGTATCATCATATTCTTCCCTGATTATTAAAAAGTGTTACCTTTTATGGTACATGTTGAATTATTTTTATTTCTTCACAGCAAACAGACTGAGAGTACATCTTTTGCCCACTGTGTATGACTTTTAAACCACTGACAGTTTTTTGACAAGCCAACATTGATGATATTTTATAAAATTTAATTATATTTGAAGTATACTTGGATTGATAGTCTATGAGTTTTAAGTGATAACATAGCAGATTTAAGTACATCTCTTTATAGAGTCATCTAGTGACCTTGCTAAATAGTTCCTCTAGCTTCTCCCAAACATAAAAGGAAATCTCAGATTCTGCCTACTTTCTGAATTAAACTTTAGAAAAAAACAAGCAGAGGAAATAAATCCATAGATCTTTGAATATTGAAGTCACTAGGTGGTATACATTGTTCAGCAGATCTTTTAAAATGCCTCATAAAAAGTAGACACTCAAGAAAAAAGTTTTTAATGGATTACAAAATGTGTGAAAGACAAGTTTATGAGGTTATAGCTTGGCTTAGAGAATAAATTACACCTGTTATAATGGTGATATACAATTTAGCCAAATTTAACATTTCATTTTCATTGTAAGTAATTCATCTTATTTTTTCCCATTAAATTTCAGCTAACTTTTTTGTTGTATTTAATTCTTTAAGGAGCCTTAAAATAAAGAAAAAACTGACAACAAAATTAGTTGTAGACATTTTATGTTTATTGTTGAAATTAGCAAATTGTTCATTCATCTGACAGATCAAACCTTTCTAATTGAGGATGCCAGCTTCTTTTTGAAAGGAAAGCCACTTCTCCAAAGGGCTCAGCAACAAAGAGAGAATCATTTTAATGTTCCCATTAGCTAAAACTGATGTCTGAACATCCTATACCTAAACTTCTAATAAAAAGAAAAACAAAACATTTAAAATTAATGATTTGAGATACAAACACTGACTGTCTGGCTTCAGAGCGTTCAGAGCTACTCTCCTATAGTTGTAGAACATAGAAGTTGAGGTATGGTAGACATAAGTTCTGGTTCTAGTAATCTTGGACCAGCCTTTTGACTGAGTTCCTCGATTTCAAAATGCAGATACTATGTTTTTCCTATGGCCTAATGTAGTGTTTGAGAGCGTAGATTCTGGAGCTAGACTAGGTATGAAGCCAAGTTCTGCTACTCATCAGCTGTATCACTTGAACAAGTTACAAAGCATCTTTGTGCCTCAGTTTCCTCATAAGTACTATGGGGATAATAATACACATACCTCATAGATATTTTGAGGAATAAATTAGTTTCTTTCTTTCTCTCACTCTCTTTTTCTCTTGCTTAGAAGAGAGTCTGGTAAACGTAAGTGCTTTACAAGTGCTTGTTAAATATAATAAAAATGAAAGAAAGAAATTAATTTAAATAAATAATGACTGTAAAGTGCCAAGTAGAAACTAAATAAAAAGTGGGCACTGTTATCGCTGATAATCTAATAATATCTCTATTCTCACATCTCATAAATCTTATCCTTGGATTCTGTGCTTTATACTAAACTGCTTTTAGTTATTGTACAATTTCTATTTTGTTCTCAGTGCTTGACCTTGTTACTTGTTCCCAATATCTAGACAACCTTTTCCTCTCTGTATCTTTTTCATCCTTCCTTACCACTCTCCATTATTATCATAATCGTAGTCACATCATTATCATCATTACTTAGCTTTTGACTTAGCCCTCACTTTCTCTGGGAAGCCTCCCTGGCTCATTCAAGATCAGTATAGTAGCCCTCACTCTATGTTCCCATATGACCTGTCATAACACTTACCACCAGCCTGTATTGCAATTGATTTCCTGTTTGCCCGTCTGTTGTTTCTCCACAACTAAGCATATCTTTTGAAATACTCCATCCCTCTAGCACCTAGTTCCTGACACACAGCATTTTTTCTGCATGTGTACTGAGTAAATGGAATCTTCCTTTTTCAGTTGACTGACAACAAGGTCTAGATCAGTGATTCCCAAAAGTTGGTATGTGGATATATTTTCTTGGCCAGTGAAAAAAATAAATAAGAAAATGTGGTCAGTTTTCATAAAGGTAAATTTAATTAATTTTTAAAAAATTCTGAGATTATGTCCTTCCTATTTTTAATGATAAAAAATCGTTTCTTTCATTAAATGAAAATACTAATAAATGAATTGGTTTATTTGTCTCCTCTTAACTTAGAAAATTAAAAAGCTGGCAACTTATTACTAGTGGGATCTCCGGGCTTTTTTTTTTTTTTTTTTTAACTAATCCATGAGATCCAAACTTCTGGTGTAAAGGAATTGAGGCATATTTGAAACATGGATATAAGTGGACAGTGCAGAAAAGATGGTGAAGAGGCTCTAAAAAGGATATGTGGTATTACTTTTCATAATTTGCTTAAAATTAGTGAAAATTTTATTGTGACAGCCATAAATGCTAAGCTGTTTATTGTAATCCAAGTGAATATTCTATTGGTTATACCTTTCCCAAAACCCAGGTTTCATGGATTGGAAGTCGTAGTGCCTCTGCATTTCAGTAAGGCATTTGAGAGAGTTCCGAGAAATATTAGCAGACCAAATATAGAAATATTTCATAGCTAATAACGGAGAAGAGTGGAATCACAGCCTACAAGCAATAGATATATGTCAACTTAGAATGTTATGGCATTTTCTTTGGCTCTGACACATTCAAAATTTTATTAATGATTTGTGTGAGAACACTGATAGCTTGCCTATCTAATTTTGAGGTGACAGGTATTGTAAAAAAACAAAAATGATTGATTACAGTATCAGATACAAAAAAGTCTTTGAGAGGTTGAAATAATTTTCCACTTTAAGAAGAAAAAAAATTTGGTCACAGTACAAATGCATGCTTGCTTGCCAAAAGGAAATTGACAGGAACAATAAGTTAGTTACCCATTAAAATAAAGGTAGAAGTGATGTAGGATTTTAATTCAGTATGAAGTAATAGTAGGCAGTACCTAAAAAAATAGTTGTGATGTCCTTTTGTGTTAATAAATGAAAGGATAGGGTCAGCACAAGGGAGAAAATAATTCTTTGCTTTTGAGTAGTGGATAGATACCACGTTCCAAGATGGTCTGATAAAGGCAATGCATCTACGGAAGAGCTATCAAATACTGAAGAGAGTTAATCTGAAAGAAGAGAAGATTTGGAAGAATTTTGCCTATATCTTCAAATATTTATTTGATTTAATTTTTTCATTCTGGGGAGTGTGTGTGTGTTTATATTTTGTCTAAACTTAGAGATTCTAGAAAAGTATCCATGAAGGCAAATGTTTTTCATTTATTCGTAAAAATATTTCAGATTATGTAACATCAAAGTACATGACTTTAGAGACAGTCTATTACAAACAGAGGAAAGTAATAATGAAGTTATTTCTCTGCCATTGAAGGTCATAAAAAAATCATATTTTATTTCTTCCCAAGAGACTGTTGAGAAATGCAATTACTATTCAAACTTATTTAAATATTGTGAGCTATGAAATATATATCCATTGTGGTAAACTTGCATTTGATTTTTGCAGATAAGTAACTTCATAAGTGAAAATGTGAACCATATTTGAACAACAGTGAGTCAGATTTGAATACCTTTTATACATTTCTGCCTCTGAAAATGCATTTTATTCACGATAACTAAAGAGAGCAAATAAAAGGGAGCTGAGAAAATGGCTTTGTAAAATATGTTTGCATTTGGTTAGTGTTGACCACAAATTTAGTCTGGGCACTGAAGGGGAAGGGATTGAGTCTAAAAATCTGGAATATGTCACTCTAGATGCTTTCTTTACCCCAAATATTTCTCTTCCGTCTTGTTCCAACTTATTGTAATAGGTACATTGGATGAAATAGGTACACTGGTAAACTTGAAGTTACATTAGAAGAGGAATACTCTTTAATTTGAATAAATGTACTTTCTTTCTCTTATTTTACTACTTTTCTTTTATTATGGATGTCACACTTCATTGGTCCAGCGTACAAGTAATGTGTCACCATGATGAATGCCACCCACTTCTATCAGACAATGCAGTCTTGTGAAATGAGGGCTCCATTACGAGCTGTAGTTCATTTCTGATTTTAACACAGATTGGTTGAGTGACCTTGAGTAAATTGGGTCATGTCAGCATATTGGAACTTTTGGGCTGCCTCCCTGCCTGCCACATATATAATTAATGTATTGTGTATGGTAGTCTTTCAATATGAATAATCAAAGTAATCAATAAGACAGTAACACCATTGTATTACTTTATAACTAGCATTGCAAATTTCCTAACTTCATCTCAATAGCCAGTTTCTTTATCAAGAATATTGGAAAACTTTTCTTTCTATCTGTATGTTATATATCCTTCTTTAAAATTTTTAAAATTTATTTTTCTTTATTAAAGTATAATTGGCAAATAAAAGTGTAAGATATTTAAAGTACACAATGTGATGATTTCATATGTATACATTGTGAAAAGATTACCTCCATTGAGTTAATTAACACACCTATCATCTCTCCCTTCCTTCCTTCCTGCCTTCCTTCCTTTCTTTCATTCTTCCTTTGTTTCTTTTGGTGAGAACATTTAGTTCTACTCTCTTAGCAAATTTTAATTATACAGTACAGTGTTAATGCATATTATATATCTTTGATTGATTGTGGTAGAAATTATTTGGGAAGTTCAGCTTAGAAAGTGATTCTGAACTTGATTGCACCAGTAATGTTGGCTGTTTAGATGTTATAGTTCCCCAAAGAATTTAAGTACAAATCTTTGTTTTTAGCCAGATATTCTTTTTCTAAAAAGAATAGCTTATTTAATTAATGTATACATTAAAAAAATAAAAGTTATAAAACTGTATAAAGTAAAAAATCTCTTCCACCACACTGCCACCAATTATTCTTTCTAGAAAAATTATTTTTACCATCTATTAATATACAATGTGTCTACAAGTGCGTGTTTATATTTCTTTATTAATTTCAGCAGTATTCAGCTCTACCTGCCCTTATACAACTTGCTTTTTATCACTTACTAACATATCTTTGAGATTGCTGCACATCAAGATCATATAGATATGCTTTATTCTTTTAAAGACTGCATATTCTTTAACTGTAATAATGTATCATAATTTTTTTGCTTAATTTCATATTGGTGCACATTCAGATTTTTACAATATTTTGTGATTACAGACTATGCTGCAAAGAATATTCTTGTATTCTTTATAAGAATACATATATAAATTTTATATTTATATGTATTTATATATAATCTTAGGAAAAATTGCTAGAAGTGGGATTGCTAGATCAATATGTACATGTTAAATAGTGAATGATATTGCAAATTGTTCTCCAAAGAGATATATAAATGCATCTTCCATCAGCAATGTTTAAAAATGCCTACTCCACAGGGGCCGGCCCAGTGGTGTAGTGGTTTAGTTCACATGCTCTGCTTCGGTGGCCTAGAGTTCACAGGTTCAGATCCTGGGCAGGGACCTGCATACCACCCATCAAGCCATGCTGTGGCAGTGTTTCACATACAAAATAGAGGAAGCTGGGCATGGATGTTAGCTCAGGGCCAATCTTCCTCAGCAAAAAGAGGAAGATTGGCAACAGATGCTAACTCATGGCCAATCTTCCTCACCAAAAAAAAAAAAAAAACCAGCCTACTCCTCTGACTTTCAACAATAGATTTTCTTCAATATGTATTCTACCAATATCTACCAACTCTAGACATATGATTTATAAATATTCATATTAATGTACCATCCATTAGTTTTACTATAAAAATAAATTTTATTTGAAACATAAATAATACACAAAATATCAAAAAAATAAAAATAGTTTACAACTTTGTTTCAATTATACATATTTTCCAATTATATATTAGAATATTAAAGTAGTGATGAGAAAATGAAGAAATAAAAATCACATGGAGATCTTTGGTTTTTGAATCTGATGACATTCTATTAAATGAAAATTTAAGAACAATAGTCATCATGTCAATATTTCGAAAAGCAAAGTAACCAGGCTTCTAATGTTGCAACTCTAAATGTGACTGAAAAAGTCATTAACCAAAATAATTCATTTTACATTATTGAGACCCTCATCAAATTTGAGAAAAAGTTTCAGGGAGAAAGAGGAATACCACCTGAGTGTAGCCACCTTATACAATGTCATTTAAATATACCTCTGGGACTTTTTATATATTCATGTGAGAATCTCTGGCCTTTGAACAATTGGTAGAACTGGTATTGTGACCTGATGAGGATCAAAAGAGGGGAAAGGCATTGCCTCGTTCATTTCCCTCATCAGTATCTTAGTCAGTTAGTCAGTTAGTTTCAATCTTGTTTCAACAGCCAGGACGAAAGCCCCCAACTATAATTCTGAAATCTCCTCTTAATATATTTAAGAAATATTGAATTTAAGAATTATGATTCCATGTGCATAGAACATTGATAAAGAGTTCTGAATCAAGAGTTTGACAATCATAATTCAAATTTTATCTCAGCCTCTGACTTCATATATAACTTTCATCAACTCATTTAACATTCAGAATCTCTGCCTTCTCATTTGTAAAACTGGTGTGTAGAGGATTAAATGAGGTACAAATTAAAGCAATTAGCACAGTTCCTATTAAATACTTACCATCACCGCCCATTTTACAGATGAGGATATGAAGGCTCAGAAATATAAAGTCAAATTCATTGAGAGTAAGTCAAGAAGTCTAATTAAAGTTGACAGGTAATTCCAGTTATAATTATTTTTTAAAAAGAGTAGAAATAATACCTGAAACTAAAATGAGAAATAATTTTAAAATTATATTTTAGTTACAAAAGAAACTTACCTGCTGATTTTTATTTTCTGGTATTTATTTAGTTGTGTAACAGGAATTTAAATTCAGATCTATCTTACTACTGATCCCATGTACTTGGTCATTATACTATCTAGTATGTAACCAGGAAAATATGCTTAAAAAATTGGAATAATTTTCTTTAGAAAGAGAAAGTCTTTGATAAGACAATTGCCATTCTTCTTCAGTAATTCTGACTAAAATAAATAAATTGTAAAAGGAAAAAAATGGCAATTTCCAAAGAATAAAACAGAATAATATGAGAAATGTTAGAAACTTACAGAAAGCCTAAGAATTATAATTGGCTTTAGTTGCAAGACAGTGATGCACACTACTGCATATCACTTATATGTACAATCTAGAAAAGCCAAATTTGTAGAAACAGACAGTAGAATAGTGGTTACCAGGGGCTGGGAAGTGGGGGAAAAGGGGAGATGTTGGTCAAAGACTGCAAACTTCCAGTTAGAAGATGAATAAGTTCTGGGGATCTAATGCATAGCATTGTGATTATAGTTAACAATGCTGTATGATATACTTGAGAGTGGCTGAGTAGATCTTAAATGTTCTCATCACAAAAAAGAAATGGTAATTATTTGACATGATGGAGGTCTTAGCTAATACCATGGTGGTGGTCATACTGCAATACATAAAGGTATCAAATAAACACATTGTACACCTTAAACTTATACAATGTTATATGTCAATTACATCTCAATAAAGCTGGGAAAAAATAACAGGAAGAAAAAACCCTTCTGATTTTCAAAGCTAGACCGAATTTAAAAAATGCATTCAATGAAATAAGTTTAACACAGATTAGAGACAACATACAAAGGGCACCAAGCACAATGCATGATAAATGGCCCTCAGTAAATGGTAGTAATCATTAATCCTAGATATAACACTAAAGGTAGGAACTTATGTAATTACAACCTCGGTGGTGTAATCTATAAAAGGCTGGTAATTTCATTATGCCATTGTATACTGTAAATTTCTGAAAACAAATCAAGTGTTATGTGATTCATATGAGCCTGTGTATATTGGATATTTACTGTTTTTGCTGTGAGCATTCATTCTCCCTCCTGTTGGGGGTGTTGCTTAGGTGGGTCTGTTCCCACCTTTATCTGCAAGGTACCACATGATTTAGTCCAGGGCAATCAGCACATAATGTTCTCTGTCCATAGTTATGGGTCTCAAGGCAAACACATGGCCTAATCAAAGCTAATTCTTGTCTGTATTTGCAAGGTTCTTCAAGAGAGAGACATTCTCTTTCCTGTAGTCTTAAACCTGTAAATGTAGGCACAGTCCTATAGGCAACTATCTCACTTTCATGGGGAGGCTGAGAACAAAGCCATTCTGTCTGATCATCTGAATGCGATATGTGAAAAAGGAATCCTCCTCGTTATTTGCTTAAGTTGATCACCCTCTCTGCATTTCTAAATCTTATCTTTTCTTTTTATTTTTTAATGTCTAGTTCAGAACTCTTTTTACCCCATTCCTTTTTTGAATTCCTAGAGCACTGTGGCTGAGACAGCAGGCATTTTTGGCATTTCCTCCTGGTCTACCTTACATTGGTGCAGTTTTAACATTTCTTGTGTCCATATCTCACCATTACCCCGAACGCTCCCCAACACACACACAAATGTGCACATACACACACACACTCCTCGACTACAAACTCAACCAGTACAAGGAATGTACTTGTGCACTCTTTATTCCCCACAGAGACACATGTTACTTTTCTCTGAAAGGATGCTTAGAAAATACTAGTTGATTTGAACGTATTTCTCAAAATTTCTTCAAAATACATAAAATGGCCAAAGCGATGAGTTTGATCTCATTGTGACCTTTGATATACTCAGAGGCCTGCATGGTTTTTTAAAAGAGAATATGTTCTGATATTAAGACTAACTTGACTTAAAGAAATGAGAGTGCGTCCTTAGTTATTATGCCAAATGTGATATCCATAGAGAGAGAGAGAGATCTCCTGGGCAAATGCATATATGCAGGCATCAAAGATAGTTAGGAAATATTCTCTGAAACATGTTTGTGGGCAGGGAGAAAATTTAGCTGCTGAAACTTTCTTTGAAATAATGCTACAATTGTAAATACAAAAGCAACTACATTACTTTCATAACTGTATTTAATACTTTGAAACATTAAGTGATTTTTAGACTAAAATTCTTGGAGTCAATGAACTTTCAAAATGAAGAGGTTGAGAATGCTACATAAATATTTGTTTCAGCCAGTATATGTGTGGTCATTCCGTGAAAATCAAGTTAAGAATAAAAATATTGCAATATTAAATATATTTAGGCTTAAATACACACTATGTCTACTAGCTATTTTAAAGACATTATTTGGGAAAAAAGTATTCTACCTCCTGTTTCTTTTATTTTTCCACTTTTTTAACCTCCCACCAAGTAAGAGATAAGCCTTGATCATTAGTACTGCTTATAGCTGTGCCTTCATGTTAAAGATGTGTTTGATGAGATCTATGCAAATCATTGATATCTTCTACAACTACCCAGTTTTGGAGGTTGCATTTGAAGATAACTCGGAAAATTGAACATGATTTTTAAATGATACTCTGCTACTTTTTTCTTTGAGCAATCCTAAAGACAAACCAATTGGAAGTTAAACAATGATTTCTACTCCATCAAATTTTCATGAAAAATAGATGTGATTTAAAAAAATTGCTGATAAAATATGTTTGAACATTATGTCTTTGCATGGGAAGTCCAATTACTGCAGAAAATAATATTTTTCTTGCCATACATATTCTTCATTTGGAAATCTTTAAAACGTTATTTTTCAATGTTCCTAATCTGGGCTAAAAAATGTGAGTGATTCTTTTTTGATTAAGGTTATTCTTTAGGGTAAATCTGGGTAAACATAGGCATAGTTAAGTGTTGTCAGATTTATTTACCATGGAGAATGTGTAAAAACAAACAAACAAATAAACAGGAATACATTGAGCACTTCAAATATAGGATGGGCATCCTACACACACAAATTGGTCAAATGTCATCTATTCTTCATGCTTACAGTTTACAGTATTGATGTGCATAAAGAATTTCCCATCAATTGTCCTATAGTGGTATAGAGACTATGCTGATATTAGAGGTTTTATTTTATTTCATTGTTACCGTTGTCTTTTAGAAGACATTTTTCTGTACTGCCTTGAATGGAGTTAATTAGTTATTAACACATTTAGAAAAAGTTACAAAATATATTACAAATAATATTGTACTATTAGACAAACAATTCAATATTTGTATGGAAATTTTATGTGTTGTTTGTAAAATGTGATTTTTACTTTGTTTTATATTTATTTCTAACTCCTCAGCTGCTTTACTCTTAAGTCCCTAGTTGAAAACCATTCCAAAGAGAGGGCATTGTATGGATTTAGGAATTAATCTTAATTTATTAGGGATAATGACAATAATAATAACTCAAAGTTTATTGCTCACATACTATGTACCAAGCACAGTGCTAAGTAGTTTTATGAAGGATCTCCTCGGTCCACACAACAATGTAAAGGATAAGGTAAGATTATTCCCCCAATTTTACATTGAGGAAGCTTTGAGCTACAAGGATTAAGTAACTTAAAAAAGATCCTTCCACTAATAAATGGTAAAGCCAGGCTTAAGCGTCTGTCTGAAGACTTGAATGGTTATAAATGGAAGAAATGTATCAGGAGTATGACGAGGCTTCTGTTTATAACAAGTTATGAGAATGTGAGCAGAAAAGGGCACATGCAGGTTCAACAGCATCAGTCATGGTTTCTTTCTTAAGCAATAAGGGTTCTAAGATTTTAAGACACAAAATATGATAGTATTTTAAACGAAAATCTGTGTCTAGAATAAGTAAGATTAGAGGTAAAATATACTAGCTGTGCAATTATATTTAATGACCTTGATCTATTTATAATTCTTAATTAAAGAGAATTGAAGACCAAATGAAATGTCTAGCATGATGCTTTCAATCCAGCGTGACTGGGGAACAGGTGGTGTATGGAATTTTGACCCCGTCATCTTGCCCCGCTCTTTTGACCCAGAACCTTTTAACTCAGTTTATTAGGGAACATTTTAACCAAATTATACCAGCATTGAAGGATTTTTATCAAAAGATGTTTTCTGATAATACCCCAATCAAGCAAATTTAATCTTTGATCAATATTATAAATAGGGAAGTTTAAGCATGATTGTCGACAGGAGCAGTTATTTTCTGATTCATCTTACAGTGAAAATTTATTTACTTAATTTACTGAATTTTTGTTTATTTTGAATCTTGCTGATTGTAGTTTCCGAGGTTTTGTTTCTTTTCAGTCCTTTGTATTATATATTCCAAAAATGAAACTGATAGGACAATAGTTTCACAAGGAAATAAACCACAGAAAAGTAATTTTTTCAGATATAGGTTTTGTCGGTAAGAATTGATTCTTGTGCCAATTTTAAGCAAAAAAAATTTTACCAAGTAGTTTTAGAAACTGTACGTTTTAGTCCCTGTTGATTGTTTCTACAAAGTTGATTCTTACTGTGTCAATTAGCCTAACTTTTAAATGGTATGGACATTTTCTCATTTATATCAAACTTTACTGCCTGAAGTGCGAGCTATTCTCTATTTTATTCTAGGTTGATGTTTTTATGTAGTTCAATGGCCTATGAACTGAGTAAAAGATTTATGATTTGTATTTTATTTCCTAGGTAATTTATAAAAATTTTGAGCAAATTATCTCATGTATTTCAGTATTGAACTATGATTCAAGATGGATAGATATTATCACTGTGATAGTTTTTCTGTATATTTCTGACCACTTTGAATTCTGTGCTTGAAACATCCACCTGTTTTCAAAACAGAAGCCAATGAGTGATGAGATCAAAATGTCTTCATCGTCTACATGTCCTTATGACCAAATTAGTATAGGTAAAAAAGCAAAGTCAAAACTTGGCTTTACTGGAAAATTGCATGTGGAAGTCTTCAAAGCGATTCACCTCAATCTGGTGCTAATATAGGTATTTTCTTCTTTATGATAATCTGTTTTTCTATAATAAACATGTATTACTTTTGAAATAAGGAAAAGAAATGAAGCAAAAAAACAAGGAAACCAGCAGAGACAAATGATATCTGGAGTTAGAAAGGCTTTCTGGGTGTTTTATAAATGGCAGTCAATACGTCGCAATTGCAGAGGCAGATGCAGGTTTTGAAAGAATCAGTAGCTAGTGTGTGCAAAGTCCTCTCAAATGGACTATTCTGGAGGCTGGGAGCCCAGTTAAGGAGGCTATCATGACATTGTGGGTGAGGAATGATGACTCCCTGAACTGAACAGGTCGTGGGGATGGTGAAAATTTAGCAGACCAAGAAACAGCTACGGCAAGAGAAAGACTTAACCCAGCAGAAATAAGAAACAATAAATGTCCAAGTGGAATGGGTTTCAGCTTGAGGCTCTCAGTTGACTTTCCATGTCAAAGAAGAAATAAACAAAAAACACCAAAAACAAACAAAAAATAAAACGAAATAAATGATCATGTGTTAAGAATCCTACAGAAAACAATCTTACTGCCTCCAGATATTTTTAGTGGCAGCAATTGAATTTCTCTAGAGAAAAGTTTTTCAGTCCACTACCTGTGGATGCCAGCTTTTTGGGAAATGAGCAGAAGAAAGAGGTTGGAGGTGTCTCAAGGTTCAATATTTTTACATCTGTGTAGTCTGCACTGTTGTTAGATGGATTTTCCTAGAAAGAAGGAGAATTTCCTGGCTTCTCTTCTCAACTGTTACTGATTCCACGATCTGATTAGTGAGTGTGTCAGAGGGAACTGGTTATGCTCAGCACCACATCTTCTTCTCTGTCTTTTTGAGAGCCAGCCTAACCACAAGCAAACTCACGTTCTCTGTGCCATAAATTTTACAGAGAAGTCTACAGGGGAAGCCTGGAGTTTCACAGTTCTGACTGAGAGTGTAGGTAAGTCAATGCAGTTCTTGGGAGAAGAACTAGTAAGGTTATTTTTTTGTTTCAGATCTAAAGGTACATCTTACCAGGTAGTCTATGCCCATTATGAAGTTTGTATTTTGATTTCCACCTGTCTGAAGTATATCTATATCTCAGATGGTTCTAAACTCAGAAAAGGAAAGAGAGCTGTTATTTATTAAGACTTCTCAAGTTCCAAAACCACTGTTTTTAGGATGTTGCCACATCTGTTTCTCGGTGCCCTAGAGTGGAGCTTACCAGATGCAGTTCATCCAGAGAATGAAACTGCTGTCTGCCATAGGGCTGGAGAGGTGGTTTCTAGCTGCATCCAGATGTATGTGGATGGGGAAGAGGGAGGATGTGGGTAATGAGATCTGTGGGAGCCTAAAGCTACTTGAATAGATTTTTAAGTAATTCTATTTTTCAGGACCATTCCTCAAGTCTTACAGGCATAAGTATCTGGTATCTCCCTTTCATGGCCTTGCGTACACTGGAGTGCTTCTTGCTGAGAAAAATCATAGTCATACATATTCAGCTTTCTCTGCTTGGCTATGTCAGTTGGCACTTGACCATCTGTTTTCTGTCTTCCAATACTACATTGACACCTCTGGTCAATAGCTGTTTTTCTCCCATGCATTTTGTCATTGTAGATATGTGCCTATATTATTTGTTTACTGACATTTTAGTGGGAGTGAAGAGAGGGAGCAGTGTTGATAGCCTGGTGTTGAAGCTGCCATATTTTCCTGGCAGTCCCAAAGTGTGATCACCAAATGCTTAGTTAGTCAGAATTGAAGTAACCAAAATTCTGCTACAAAAGATCATTAATTAATAATAAATCTTTTGAAGTATTTTATATCTGTAGAAATGGTGGTCATATGAATTATTATTTCTTATTTGTCACTCTAAACTACATTCTTAGAAGGGTGATATGATCTATGATCCATTAAAAAAAGTATTTAAGGATAAATAAGAGAAGTTTTGTGAAAGAGTGCTGACCGTGAAATAAGAAACCCCGGACTCCATCCTGGTCCTGTTCACTGACTTCTTGCATAGCTGTGAAATGTTGGACCATAATTATGCTGTAAATTGTAAAATGAAGGTGGGGAGGTGGTTATAATAGATTGGTTCCAGGTTGACTTTTCGTTTTAAATTTCTATGCTTCCTTCCCCTTTAATATTTTAGTAAAAGTTCCTAAATCAAAAATTTGAGTGCAAATTACATACTCATCAACAAACAAAAGACTAAATAATACAAACTAACATTTATTTAGTAACTACTTATTATGTACTACTTTTCTATGTGTCTTAGTCTGCTTGGCTGCTATAACAAAATACCATAGATAGTACAGTTTAAACAACAGACATTTAATTCTCAGAGTTCTGGAGGCTGGGAAGTCCAAGTTCAGGGTGCATGGTATGGTTCTCGATGAAGGCCCTCTTTGTGGCTTGCAGATGGAAGCATTCTCCCTGTGTCCTCACATGGTGGAGAGAGAGAGAGCTCTGGTCTCTTCCTTTCTTATAAAAACACTAATCTCATTCAGGGGGCCCTGCTCTCACGACATCATCTAAACCTAATTACCCGCAAGGGCCCCACATCCTAATCCCATCACATTGGGGGTTAGGGCTTCAATGTATAAATTTTGGGAGCACATAACCCTATGTGTTTTACCTGTATTAATTTATTAATTCTCCTACCAAACCTGTGTGACTAAGAACTTTTAATATCTCCTTTTACAAAATGAGGAAATTGAGGCACGGAAAAGTGTAGTATCACACAGCTAGAAAAGCTCAAAACCAGAAATGCAAATTACAAAACCCACATTCTTAACCACCTGGCTGTACAATTGTGATTGATTATATGTTGCAGCTACTCAGTAAAATAAATTATATCTGTATCTTTCACTGTAGAGTTGTCTATAATATAGTGTTTTATTCACTTTAACAATTGGCTAGTTTCAGGGACTGGAATGATCCTAGATGTTGAGTATGCCAAGACAATAAAATCTAATTCTCATCTAAACTGTGTGTTTTTCTGAGATGTCCAGATAAATCTTTAACAGTAAAATTTTCCAAAAGTAATACACTTTCTATTAGTACATAAAGCTCAAAAATGATAAATATCACCTCTAATGCTACCATCCAGAAAAAAAAATCACTGTAATTGTGCATGAAAAAATACTTTAAAGAAAATAATTTCCTAGCAGCTAAAAAGCATTTAATCTGAGTTTGTATTTTAGGAAATACCAAAAAACATTTTTTATTTTAAATCTATTCAACAAATATTTGTTCTTATTTCTTGCTGCTTCATTTGCTCATTTTAGGGATGGATTTAAATGCTCTAAACTTCAGCTTCATGAGAGTCTGCACTACAAGAGGTTGCACTGAGAAAACCTTTTTTTCTGAACTAAAATTTTATTAGTTTCATTCTATTCTCTCTCAATCTCTGTCCCTCTCTCTCTCTCTCTCTCTCTCTTTCTCAAAGAACAGTTTTCAATTTTGTTCTATTAATTCCCAGATCATTCAGTCTGACAACTCAATTTACCTTTAAGTAAAATGTTGAAATTACATGATTTTATCCATTGATTTCTGGAAAATGCTTCAGAAATGATTTATGATATAATGATATAACGCTTTTTCCAAACATTATAACCAATAATGGAATCTGAGGCACTAGAATAAGAAGGAAAATATATGGTAACTTAATGATACTATGAATAATGAGTAAAATCAATATTTAAACTCATATAAAAGTAGTAACTTATGTCCAGATGCTTGAGTCTAGGCTCTCCATTTCTATACCTTATTAAAGAGTAGAGGAATTAAGCAAAATAAGAAAGTCCACAAAAATTAATGAAGACAAAATCCTAGTAAAAGAAATTGATGTTAAATATGATTAAAGAACTAAACATTTAAATTAATATTTAGTAATGTAAATTCAGTTTTAGCATTCATATCTCATAAAACTACAAGGATGTGTATACAAGTATGTAAAATGAGTCTGTAAGTGTGAAATATGCTTGAAACCTATGCTGAAAATAAGTCTTATTATTTTAGAGGTGGGAGTATGAACATCAGTGCTGCTGAGGCCAGCAGATAAGATGAGTTAATGAATTAGTTCCAGAGCAGGAAAAACTGTCAAGTTTATATGCCTATCCTTTTTTTTTCTTACTTTTTATAGAGGCATGATATAAAGAATTATGATTTTAAGATAAAACTTCAATATATTAAACCATTCAAATAGAATAACATGCACACCTGTAACTCAACACATGCTTTACAGAATTTAACATTATAGAATTTGCTTCAAATGTTTTTCAAGTAAAAAGAGCATGAAATTCCCTGTGTAAACTTCCCAGATCAAATCAGGCATTATTCTAAAACTTTACATATATTACATATATTAATTGATCTAATGCTCATAACATTTTTATGAAGCAGCTTTAATCATTATCCTTATTTTACAAATAAGGACATCAAATCAAGTGCTTATGATGATTAGATGAGAAGGATTTGAACCCAGGCTATCTGACGGCCTGTGGCATTGTGCACGTAGTTCATTGGGGTAAATGCATCCAAAATCTACCAGATGTTGTTCACAGCTGTTGTATCAATTAACACCTCCACAAGGCGAGTAAGAGAGTTCATGATTCTCCACATCCTCTTCCATAGTTGGTATTCTCAGACATTTTAATTTTTGCAAATTTGATTATGGTGTATTATTGCATTTCCCTAAATCCTAGTAAAGTTGAACATCTTTTCATATGCTTATTAGCTACATAATGTTTCTCTAGATTTTTCATTATTACATTTGAATTAACTATATTAAGGTATAATTTAAAAACAGCAAAAGTATATAGTTTCAACAAATTACAAAAAATTATTTGCCTGTGTAACCTCAATGAAGCTCTCTTTCTATCAATCTCTGTCATGCTCAGACTCAGGCAAACACGGACCAGCTTTCTGTCACTCTCAATTAGATTTTTCTTTTCTAGAATCTCACGTAAATAAAATCATACAGTACCTAGTCTAGTCTGTCTGGCTTCTTTGACTCAGCTTATTTTTGACTTGCATTCCTTATATGTGTATTAGTACTTTGTTCCATTTATATGTAAGTACTATTCTATTGAACCAATATATCACAAACTGTTTATTCACTTGCTGATGAACATTTGGATTGTTTCTCTCTCTCTTTTTTTTTTTACTATTCTGAGTAAAGCTTCAACGAACATCATGTACGAGTCTTCATGTGGACATATGTTTTCACTTCCTTTGGGCAAATATCTAGGAGGATAACTGCTGGATCACATGGTGAGTCCACGTCCTTCAATATTTTTAATTTTAGCCACTTTAGTGGGTGTGTAGTGGCATTCACTGTGGGTTTTTTTTTGTTTTTGTTTTTTTTGTGAGGAAGATCAGCCCTGAGCCAACATCTACCTATCCTCCTCCTCTTTTTTTTTTTTTTTTTGCTGAGGAAGATTGGCCCTGGGCTAACATCTGTGCCCATCTTCCTCCACTTTATATGGGACACCGCCACAGCATGGCTTGCCGAGCGGTGCGTCAGTGCACGCCCGGGATTCGAACCAGCGAACCCTGGGCCACTGAAGTGGAGCACATGCACTTAACCGCTTGCGCCACGGGGCCGGCCCTCACTGTGGTTTTAATACACATTTCCCTGATGATTAATGATGTTGAGCATCAGATCAATTCAGGGAGATTGCCACGCTTGCTTAGGATCACCCTCCCTGGACTATTAGGAAGTTGCATCTAGACAGAAATCTGGGGTGATCATAGGGCTCACTTCATTTGTTTCCCTTTTCTCAATGATCACGGTCCCTGCTGTCTGTCCCCCAGTGTCTGAATACTGCGGACTTTTGTGCTTTCCCAGTTATTCTAGTAGTTTACAATCAGAAGGTAAGTTTGATCCCCGATTCTCCATTATGGCCAGAAGCTGAAGACTCTCTGTTGTTCTTTTTCAAAATTAATATTTTTAAACAATTAGCAGTTAATTGAACTTAGTTTTTCTAATGAAATGAAATTTAATTAAACTATGTAGAGTTTAGGAGCTTCTGTTTTTTTCATTATTTTTATTGCATACTTTCCTTCTGGATTCCAGATTACCTTGATTAATAATTACATTAGTAAGGTTAATTGGTGGTAAACTCCCACATTCTTTGTAAGTCTGAAAATGTCTTTAATTTTTCTCTCATTTTAGAGTGATAATTTAGTACACATTAAATTCTAGTTTATTGGTATTTTTTTCAGCATTTTCAAGATTATAGTTCCCTGACTTCTTGTATTTATTTCTGCTGATATCTTCTTATCTGTCTTGTCTTTTTCTTAGGTTTCAAGATCATTTTGTTAACCTCAACATTTAGTAGATTGACTGAGAGCAGAAAGTAGAATGGTGGTTACCAGGGGCCAAGGGTTGGGGAAATTGGGGAGATGTTGGTCAAAGAGTACAAACTTGCAACTAGAAGATGAAAGTTCTAGAGATGTAGTGCACAGCATAGTGATTGTAGTCAACAACATTGCATTATATATTTCAAAATTGCTGAGAGACTAAGTCTTAAATGTTCTCACCACAAAAAAAGAAATGATAATTACGTGACATTATAGAGGTGTGAACTAACACTAGAGTGGTAATCATATTAAAATATACGAATGTATCAAATCAACCCTTGCACATCTTAAACTTACACAATATAATGTCAATTATATCTCAATAGTAAAAAAAAAAAGAAAAAAGAGAGAGAGAGGAGAGAAAATGAGAGATGACAAAAGGAGGAAAAGGAGAGATGTACTGGAAGGTTGATCGAGGATATTTTTTCAAATTTGTTCATTTGAATTGCAGCAGTGTGTCAAAACTTCCCTTACAATCATATTTCCTTAATCAAGAGTAAGCTCAGTTGTGAAAATAGATAATTTTCCCCCCATTGAGGTCTGCTTGATACAGATGGAACAGCTCAGCACTGTGTTTATACTGAAATGGGTTTTTAAGCTGTGCAGGAGCAGAGGTGGTAACACGTGGCACGGTTACATTGAATTTATATTTTGATTCTAAACCTCTTGAGCCCTGGTTCTGCTTTCTCATTTTCCTTTTTTGTGACAGTGGTGCATAGAGTGATGACTGTAGATTTTCATCAGTAACTCCCAAATCTCTACTCGCATTGGTATGCTACAGCAACCTTCTTTCTAGTATGTTTTCTTTTTGTTTTGCTTTGGAAATTTGGTGATTTTCTTCTTCCCTTACTCATCTCTCTTTGTTCCAGAAACATAAAATTATCTGAAATTTGGGCTACCATTATACTAACTTAACAAGTAAAATTATTTAATTAATTTAAATCAGATTACATCAAAACTTAACATCCATATCTTTCAATTCATTTCTGTCAAATTCCATGGGCAGAGGAAATTGTTTATATTTTCTCTGAAATGGGTAAAGAACATTAAGCCACTAGCATTAACCTAAATTTTTAGGACATTTATCACAATTACTCTTATGTGTCCAATTACCAAGGTTTTCTACTTTCTTGCATTTTGAGCAATGCCCCCAAGTTTGGAACACTATTTTTTTCTACATGTCATTTTCCTTCTCAGATGAAGATTCTCCTTTGAATGAAATGATTCCATCCTCCCTATGAATGAGTGTGTTCTTACTTATAATTAGGCAACAAAACTATAAAATCATGGGATTAAAAGAAACTATTATAAATGATGTGAAAAATGAAGAAGCTGAAAAATGCAAATATTGTGATGCATAGAATGTACACAAATGCCAAAATTTACTAGGCACCTTCTAAGCCAAAGGGTCCTGCTTCGAGGTCCATAGATATCAATAGATATCTGCTGAGCTCCTACTTTGTTCCTGGAAATATGCTGGCTGCTATGGTACAGATAGTACCCTTTTGGCTTTTTCATTCTACAGGATTATATCTCTTGAACCAATTTTCTTCCCTCTGTCCCCCCTACCACTTCCTTTGTACAAGTCTCCATCCATCATCTCACACCTATATATCTACGGGCCTCCAGGATGGTCCACTCCTAATCCATTCTTCCCTGTCATTTCCTGGAATACAGCCCTGCTCACATCATTCTCCTGAATTAACTGTTCAGGGTCGCTCCATTGCCGTCTGGTTAGCATTCCAATTTCTCATTGTGGTATAGTAGGCATCTCTTGAGTTTGTTGCTCTTTGTTCCTTACAGTTTCTTTGCCAACATAGCACCCCATATGCATATTTGTTTGGGGCAAAACCACTCCTCCTATTTCATAGTGTTCTGCTAGAACTGTCAATCACATTGTCTCTCCAAGGAGTGAGAACATGACCCAAGCTAGACCAATCAAACTCTTCTAAAAATTGAATCCAGAGTAGAATGCCAAAAAGGACCTAAGGTGAGCGGAGCTGAGTCAATGCAATGACTGGGCTCTAAAAAAAATGCCATGAGTTCCCGCTACTGAGATGCCTGGGACTTTCTCACTTTCTCTATTTCTTGTGATCTGGCTACACTGCTTCTCCATCAATTATGTGATTTAACCAGTTCAATCAGTTCCTTCATTTCCTAAAAAGCCAACCATAGTTGGTTTTGAATACTTTCAAGGTCCTTTATTAATAGATTCCTTCATAGCTCTTCAACCTCATCTCTTTTAATTCCCCACCTTGCATCTGAGACGGACTGAATTCTCTGTCCTTCCTTAATTCACCAGCCCATTTTTCTCATTGTTTTCACAATATGCCCCAGTTGTTTCTCATCTAGCTCTAGATATTTGGTCCTCATGCCCCCTTTCCTCTCATCTGTAATTCTCTAATTCCTACATATCCTCTAGAACTCAACTTCATTTTCTCCAGGAAGACTTCCTCCATATCATAGATGCTTCTATGTGCTCCTATAACCCATTTATCATGCTTTTCAGTTGTTGCTTATCTGCTATGATAAGAGGAAGTTCTGGAATTGTCGAGTCTTTGTCTATCTTATTCCTATTTTATTCATAGTGCCAAGCTTAGTACCTAGTACATAAAAATAAATTAGCAAATGTTGTTGAATAATGAGTGAATGAATGAACATAAGAAAAACTCGTTTAATTCTACAAGACATTGTATAATCATGCTCCAAACTGAATATAATCAAGGTCCAGGCAATGAGTCTGCTGGCTACTAAAAATAAATAAATAAATAAAATGGAAGAGATCAGTGCTGGGTCAGGTTACTAGGGAAGGCTATGGGAAGGACAGGGGGCTTGATTTGGTCCGCGAAGACAGACAGGATCCAAGGAGTTGCAAAAAAATATAAAATAAAATAAGGAGGACATTTCGGCCCCAGAATTGCAAACTTTGTATTTCAAAGTGGTGCTTGTGAAATCTGCAGCTTTTTTCTAGGGTAGCATTTCAGAACTATGTAGATGTGTTGACAAATACATTTTATCTCATATGTCAATTCTGATTTTTAGTGGGATAATAAGGCCTCATCCAGTTTTGGCATGAATGAGTATGGTGATTGATTAGCAATATCTGCCTTGAAAGAGGAATGAGGGAGTGTGAACAGGAGTGATGGGTATTTTCCATTCATATGCTGATATAATCTGTTATCCTCTAGTTGCCTTTTTGAATTAAACAGTTCCAGGAATTTCCCAGGGAGATGTAGAACATGCCTGTTTGACTATTGAGGTTTCATATAAAATTATAGAAACATAAAATTGCGAAGATGTCTCAGACATATCTATTCACTTTACAGATTTGGCAGTTAAGGGCTGGAGAGGATAAGAGGGCTTGCCCAAGATTGTCCACCAATCAATCAGCAAGAAAATTATTTTTTCCATTTCCTGGTCTGAAGTTTTCAGTTTTCATAATCAAATTTAAGTTTTCTTTTTAAATCAAAGACTCTGAATTAATAAAATCACTTATTAGTTGTGACAACTTGACCAGTTTACTTTAGTCCCTCCATTTTTAAATAAGTAAAATAGAGTTAACAGTTGGATCACAACATACTAACATGGTAAAGTTAGTAGCCAATACCTGGCACATGGTAAGAAATTAAGTACTAGCCGATGTTTCTACTGTGACATTTTAGTTCAAGGGCAACATTTAAGTGACTCAACTTCCAAATTCCTTGAAAGAACTTGGTGTCAGTTTTCAAGCTTTGATAAAATCAGCTATGTTTAAGTGAGGAGGGCCCCATGTTATAAGCCCCATTCCATTGTGACTTCTTTACAAAACCTTTTCCTCTGCTTCCTACAGTACGGGGATGAAGACAGTCTAGAGAATTGTGGGTAGGACTTGGATCACGGAAGAAAGTGGAGAGGAGAACTGAGGGACCGAAGGAGGTCTGGAGAAGGAGGAAACATGGACGAGAGACCAAGGTATCCTGCATGATATTTTAAGCAAGGTTTTCTTTAAATCCATCTCTTTTGTAATATGGCATTCCATTTTCAAGGTTAAGTTTTCTTTTACTCAATATAAATTTTGTGGATTATTACATTTTATTTACACAAGCAGAGGTGGTGACAGCGGCAGGCGTGGCTTTGGAACTCTGCCCAACACTCTTAAGCCAAAGTTATTATCGTTAATAAAATAATCAGTGATAAGCAGAGCTAGTAAATACAGAGTCCTCCTTATAGGCCAGGCGCTGAGCTAACTGCTCATTCACACTATCCTAGTTAATCACTGTAGTAACTCTATGAGAAAAATTGTCCCCATTTTATGGATAAGGAAAATGAGGTTTGCTTACAGTTAACTTGCCCAGAGTCACAAAGGTAACAACTAAGTATAAAAATACAAAACCTCTTGTGGCTGTCCGGTGTCATAGTGGTTAAGTTCGCACACTCAGCTTCAGAGGCCTGGCATTTGCAGGTTCAGATCCCGGGTTCAGACTTAACACGCTGCTCATCAAACCATGCTGTGGCAGCGGCGGCCTGCTTACAAAATAGAAGAAGATTGGCACAACTGTTAGCTCAGGGCCCATTTTCCTCACCAACAAACAAACGAAATACAAAACCTCCGTGTCTTCAAAGTCCATGTCTTTAACCATCACAGCAGACTGTACGAGGACTCACCTCCCTCCTCTTTCTCTTTGTGATTTTCACACAGAAGGTGACATCCTCCACCATCCCCTCTCCAATCAATGCTGAACAAAAGGCAGATCCTTGGGAAACCCTCCAGCCCCATCTCCTGCCCTGGCTGGATATGCTCCAGCGGGACGGTTTGGCTAGACCATTGTGAACTATTTGTGAGGCCTCTGCACCTGCCGTTCCTTCTGCTTGGAAGATTCTTCCTCAGTCTTGTCAGCTCATTACTTCTAATACTTGGTCATGCCTTGGTCATGTGAGGTCATGCGAGGTCATGCCTGACCTCCCAGGCATGAGTCAGGTAAGCTCCTCAACCCCCCAACCCTGAGAGCTGCTCCCTCCACTGCAGCAGACCCAGGGCTTTTGTACTGACCTTAATCATACTATGCATGAGATGGTATTGAAACTGCTGGTTAACTTCCCACTTTCTGCAATAGATAAAGAGGTGAGAAGAGGAACTCAGTTTTATTTATCCTTCTACCCTTAGTACCCAGCACAGCAAATAGAACCTAATAGACACTCCAAAAAAACATTGGATGATTGAATAATTAATAATAGTATAATTCCTGAATAATTGTATGTGCCAGGCATTATACTTACTTTTTCCATGCATTATCTCGTTCAATTTTTTTCAATCAATCTGGAAGCTACATAATAATATTCCCATTCTAAATCAGGATTTGGGATTTACCCTTGCTCGTACAGATAATTTGTGACAGAGGAAATCTGAATTTTGGTCTCTCTAAAGTGGAATCCGTATTCACAAACACTGCACTTTGTTAGATCCCTTCATGAATGGAAATAATGCAGACATCAAAACACACAACTTTAGAACTTGGTCTCACAATGTAAGATCCCACTATTGCTTTTCCATTTAAAAATAAAACGGCTTAGGGGGCCGGCCCAGTGGTGTAGCGGTGAAGTTCACGTGCTCTGGTTTGGCGGCCCGGGGCTCGCAGGTTCAGGTCCTGGGCCTGGACTGACGTACCACTTATCAAGACACACTGTGGCAGGCGTCCCACATATAAAGTAGAGGAAGATGGGCATGGCTGTTAGCCCCGGGGCCAATCTTCCTCAGCCAAAAACAAAGAGGAGGATTGGCAACAGACATTAGCTCAGGGCTAATCTTCCTCACCAAAGACAAAAAATAAAAATAAAATAAAATGGCTTAAACAGCCCATTTTCTCATCATTCTCACAAGATGCCCCAGTTTCTAAACTGGCACCTTTCTCCCTGGGTTCTCTCTCTCATGACGCTCACTACTTCTGATCGATTTGTTCAAACTTTACCTACCCATTTGGGGTAGCCAAAGTAGCATTCCTCCCTAATTTCCTGAGCTCAAACTGACAGACTCACCTCTGAGCTCACAGTGTATTTCCTCCCCTCCAGTCATCCTTTTTCTTGTGGTTTTAGTGAAATTCTGTTGAGGTTAAGAGCACAGTCTTTGGAGTTGCTCAGCACGGGTGACTCAACAGCATAGTAGCTTTGCCTTCTAGGTGACGTTGATTTTACCTGTTGGATGCCTCTATGGCCAGTTAGAGTCTCAGGATCCAGGGAGTGCGCGAATAGAGCCTGAGACTGTGGGCCTGAGACTACCGGGCGAGGCACATGAAGGCTGGGTTGCAGGTGAGGAGCCTAAGGAAAGACAAACCTGCAATTACATGGGAGGAAACAAGAATTAGAAATCGGTCTAAAACAAAAGTTCTGCCATAGAGGTTGGAGAAGACTTTGAGGGTGGTTCTGGTGTACCATGTAAGGCAAGTATTCACAAGGTTAAGTTTTAGTCCAGGGACTTGACCAAGCCCATGCGTTAGACAATCCTCTCCAGGGCAGGGAAAGGTGAAAACCAAACACTCTATCTATAGAGATTTCTACATCTGTAGAAATCTTTGGCCTTGCGGTTATCTCTGCCCTTTTCTGCTGCTGGCAAACAAGCTCTTGTTATTGTTGTTTTGTTTTCTTTCTTAGGTTTGTATTTATTTTTTATTCTCATGGATAAAAAGAAGATATTTGACCTCTCCTTAAAAGCAGGTCCCCTTTGCTCCCGAGGACGTTTGTATTGAATGAAGAAGAGCCAACTGGAACAGGTGGGGAGGGAATATTCACTTCTTCCTCCTGCATTATACTAGGATGCCCCGCTCTCCACACCACCTGCATCATTTAGCAGTCCTGATTAAGGAGCACAGGGCCTGGCAGTCTGGAAGGTTGCTCCCTGGTGCTGCCTGGACTGCCGCGGGCTGCTAGCAGCCTCATGGTCTCCAGACAATCTGTCATTTCTGCTTTGTCCCAATAACCTTTGGCAACAGCAAAAGCAAACAGGTACCTGAAAGCCAGGGATGCCGATATAGAGAATTTGCCCTTTCTTTATTTTAAAAAATGTAGGTGTCATTGCCACCACAAGAAGTCATTAGCTCTTGAGAAGAATCATTTAGAATCAAGATCACCTATGGGCTTGTTATAATTCTAGACCAAAAAACATGTGCTCACTATCTTTGCTATGCTTTTTGCCCTCTCTTCACCAGGTTCTGCAAATAAGAGGAAATATTTGGAGGAGATAATAGCTAGCTATGTATGTCTGTGTGTGTGTCTGATTGTATCCCACTCTCTCTCTGTCTGTCCATTTATCTACGTATTGAAAAAGAGAGAGATAAAGATACAAACAGACACGTTACACACATACACATACATACATATATACCTAGTTATTATTTCCCCAGATATAAAAGAGAGTTAAATACCCAGATATATGAAGAAGGCATTGCATCAAAAAGTCTAAAAACCCAGTTTCCATTGAGATGTGCACAGTGTTATAGACTAGGGGCCTCCAAATGCCTACAAAGTTGAGAAAGATAATATCAGTGAATGACGCCAGACCTGGGTGCTGGGTGATGGGGACAGCACACTAGAAGGTGGCTTCATCTATTACTCACTATTCATCTGGCCCTTTCCAATTTACTGTTGGCAATCTTTCTTTACGTATCCAAGTTTACAACAAATTCCAATCTGTACTTACAATTTTCCATATTTCCATCTCCCCGCAGGCATTAGCCAGTCAGTAAGAAATGAATAAAACTCACACATTAATACATACCCAGGCAGGAGACATATTGTTTAACTTGGGCTTCTTGGAAAATGAGATTTCACTGGCAGACCCATAATCTCATTGTTGTGTTTTCCAACTCTTCTTCCCATTTGGAGAAAGAGGCTTTATTTTCATTTTTTTCCTAAAAAACAAAACCTGGTGTGTGGGCCGGCCCAGTGGCGCAAGCGGTTAAGTGTGCGCGTTCCGCTGCAGCGGCCCGGGGGTTCACTGGTTCGGATCCTGGGCGCACACCGACACACTGCTTGGTGAGCCATGCTGTGGCGGCGTCCCATATAAAGTGGAGGAAGATGGGCACGGATGTTAGCCCAGGGCCAGTCTTCCTCAGCAAAAAGAGGAGGATTGGCAGATGTTCTCAGGGCCGATCTTCCTCACAAAAACAAAAAACCCACAAACATGGTGTGTGCTAATGATATTTTTTTCCTAAAGTAATTCTTATCTATTTTCAAATAAACTCTCTATTTATTTTTTTCTAGCTCTCTTATGAAAACAAGTGTGGTATATGGAATTGGTAGAGTTTAAAGGACATGAATTTTTAATTCAGGTAAAGCAGCCGGGTCACTAGCACATGATAACTACAACAGCTTCTTATTAAACTTCCAATTAGATCCACCCTCTTATTTATGGTCTACAACTCTCTCCAGGATATGGTCCCTGCATACCTGCCCAGCACCTCTTACAACTGCACACCTCATCTGCAACACTTCAGCCTGTGTACTTTATTCATCTTCTAGACTTTCAACCAGCTCATCTCAGTCAGAGGGCCTTCTATCTGGCTTGGGTAGATTATCAGTTGCTGGGTTCTTCTTGTCATTCACGTCTCAGGACATATGTTGACTTCCCACAGAGATCATCCTCGACCACCATGGGTGTTATCTATACTGGTTTATGTTCTTCACTGTACTTGTCTTTATTATTTTTTTGTGTGTGTGAGGAAGACCAGCCCTAAGCTAACATCCAATGACAATCCTCCTGTTTTTTGCTGAGGAAGACTGGCCCTGGGCTAACATCCATGCCCATCTTCCTCTACTTTATGTGGGACGCCACCACTGCATGGCTTAATAAGTGGTGTGTTGGTGCGCGCCCAGGGTCCGAACCGGCGAACCCCAGGCCGCCACAGCAGAGCACGCACACTTAACTGGTTGCGCCACCGGGCCGGCCCCCTGTACTTGTCTTTTTTATTTAATTTTTTAAAAAACTTCCTCATTGAAGTATGATTGACACACAAAATTCTGTACATATGTAATGTATGCAACTTGCTAAGTTTGGAGATAAGTATATACCTGTGAAATCATCACCACAGTCAATGCCATGAACATATCCATCAGCTCCAAAAGTTTCCTACTGATCCTATTTACTTATTTATTTATTTATCTACCAGTCTATCAATCTGTTGATTTATTTTGTGATAAGAACGCTTGACATAAGATCTACACTTTTAGCAAAATGTTAAGTTTACCGTACAGCGTTGTTAACTATAGGCACTATGCTACAGAGTAGATCTTTAGGACTTATTCATCTCGCATAACTGAAAATTTATACCCTTTGACCAACACCTCCCAGTTTCCCCCTCCCCTCAGGCTGTGGCAACCAACACTCTATTCTCTGCTTCTATAAGTTTGACTATTTTAGATTTTTCATACAATTGGGATCATGTAGTGTTTGTTTTTCTGTGTATGGCTTATTTCACTTATCTTTATGTCTTCCCGGTTCCAGCTTGTCACATATGGCAGGATTTCCTTGTTTTTTAGGCTGAATAATACTCTTTGCATGTAAATACTACAGTTTCTTTATCTGTTTAGCCGTCCATGGACATTTAGGTTGCTTTTATGTCTTGGCTATTATAAATAATGCTACAGTGAACATGGGAATGCAGATATTCCTTCGAGATCCTGATTTCAATTTCTTTGGATATATAACCAGAAGTGGGATTGCTGGATCATATGGTAGCTCTATTTTTAACTTTTTGAGAACCTCCATACTATTTTTCTTGATGGCTGTACCAATTGACATTCCCACCAACAATACACAAGGGTTTCCTTTTCTCCAGATAGTGATTCAATTTCATTCTTTTGCATGTGAAGATCCAGTTCGGTTTTTTTAAAAGGAGGAGAAAGGAAGGTAGGTATTATTTACGTGAGACTTTACTATCTGCAAGGCCTGTTTCAAATGCTTACCAAAAACCACCCCCTTTTCCAAAAGAAAATAACAAAGGAATTTATTCTTTTAAATTTGTTCTGTCTATCCTGCCCTCTACCCAGTAGATTGAACCTTTCAGGAGGAAAACAGCCCAGTAGTTTGCACTGATGAGTATAATATTTGTATTCTATCAAGTGTAGTTTAAGTAATTTTTTTCATGTTAAAGATATTGTTAGCATTGTAATTTTTACTTTTGACAGAGTGTATAAAAAAATCATAAACCTCTATAAGACTTGACAAGGTTGCATAGGTCAAATAAATGATCCCATAATAGCCTGTCTAGGCATTGGGAGATAAGATCTGGGTTTTAACTGGAAACCCTTCTATGGGTTTTCAAAGGATAGAGGTGGACATTTAGTAATATCCTAATTCCATTTATTGGAAAATGTTGCTTACTGAGACATCACATTATTTTTTAAGCCAATAAAATAGCTTTCAGATATTCATGATCGCTAAATATAATTTGGGCGACTATTTGCATAGGAAGTATAACCATGTGAAATTTGTTGACATTCAACATACAATAAAAGGACCAAATCTAGCTTCCTCTCCCTAATCCCATGCCTGCAATAAACCTTCAGTTGTCTTAGTAACATTGATAGTGATGCATTGTTTAGATAGATACATGTGAATAAGGCATCTTGGAAATAGCATTGACTGGGAAGTTGATATCACGATTCAGATACCACCTCTGCCATAAACTGTGTTAATTGAGTAATTCATGTTTTTGTGATTTAGTGACCTTATCTACGAAATGAGGCTATTGCCTCACGCTTTCAAGTTCCATGTCCTGAAGTTTCATTCTTAATATAAGTGATTCTGATTCTTGGTATTTAAATGTGTAAAAGTGACCCATTTGGGTTTACTTATAATCTTTTTTTGTAATTTGTTTTTCTTACAAGTTAACATTGCTTCTCTATGTTGGTATTTTTATTCAGCACCATCTTTCACATAGGATTTTAGTAAATGAAGGCTTTTTGGATGATGACTAATGGTGAAAGCGAGGAGGATGATGAGGATGCTAGTTTGGTCAAAAGATACTATTTTCCTCCCAGTGAGACACAGGTTTATATTGAAAATAATGCTTTTATTTCTGCTGCATCCTTGTTAGATACTTAAACTTATTGTAAGTAATACTTGCTTCTGTGCTCTTGGATTTATGAGAATTAATGATTTGGTTTCAAATGGTGCCATATGGAAGAGCCAATATATACCATTAAATAGAATATTAACATTATGTATTACTGTGATAAAACTTCAGAAATATACCATGTTTTATAGTCACGGTCATCAGTACTTCAAGACTCAGATTCCCTTGTTTAATAGATAATTGGCAAATTTCTTAAATTTGAAGTTTTAACTCTTATTTGCTTGATATAAGAAAGGTCTATATCTATTGACTATTTAGATCACTGAGACATGAGGACCTTAATGACAGATCTATTTTGAAAATTGTTGCTCAGAGAAAACACCTCTTCCTCTAAGTCTAGGAAAATTCATATATGGGGCTTTGTAACAAATTTGGTGGCTTAAAACAATAGAAATTTATTTCATCAAAGTTTTGGAGGCCAAAAGTAAGAAATCAAGGTGGTGTCAGCAGGGCCACACTCCCTCCAAAGTCTGTAGAGAGAGAATTCTTTCTTGTCTCTTCATGCTCCTGGTGGCTTCAGGAGTTCCCAGTGGTTGCATCTCTTCAGTCTCTCCCTCTGTCTTCCCATGGCCTTCTCTTCTGTGTGTGTCATGTCCTCTTCTGTCTGTGTCAAATCTCCCTATGGTTTTCTTGTAATGACTTGTAAGGACTTGCCATTGAATCTAGGGCCAGATAATCCAGAATGATCTCATCTCGAGGTCCCTAACTTAATTATGTCTGCAAAGATCCTTTTTCAAATAAGGTTATATTCACAGGTTCCAGGGGTTAGGCTGTGGACGTGTGTTTTTGTAGGTCATCATTCAACCCATCACATTTCCCCTCACATGTGTTCCTGTAAAACCCTCTTTGTTCTATTACTCTGTATGCTACTTAGGTGTTCTTAAAAGGAGACGTGTTTCTAGAAGGAGAGGCCACATTATAATTATCTTTGTATTCCCAGTGTCTAGCACATTTTCTGTCATATGGCAACACAAAACACATATCTGCTCAATGAATGAATTTCTTATAATACCCATAGCCTTCAACATCTTCATTGGACTAAATGTTCTTTTGCTATCATTTGGGTTAAATAGCTCTCTTCTTCTCTATAAAGTGTAATAGCATTAAGACAGAGATAAAAGAACCAAGTTCGTATTTTTATTTCTCATTGGAATTCAAGAAATGTGTACTACAATCTTGAAGCTTATCCATTATGACTTGCATTATTCTTTATTTATAAAAGAATTAATTTAGATAATCTTTTAAGTCCGTTTAAACTCACAAAAAGTGACGTAGTTCCAATCCTGTTTCTAATATTGGTTTGGCGTTTTATAGCTACACAACAATATAGGTGAGTTCTATAATCTTTTTAAGCCTCAGTTTTCTCATCTGTAAAATGAGGATTGCCATCACTACTTCACAGGGATATGAGAATTAATGAGATAATATATGAAAGTGATAGAGTGTAATCCCTGACACTAAGAAAGCAATACATTATCGGAATCTATTAACTAGTGATTGTTTTCACTGTTAAGTCATACAATGGTTTATTTTCCTATGGAACGTTATATTTAAGATCCATGGAATGCACAGATGTGATTGAACATCAAGATTTAACTTTTTCCTGAGGCACTGGGCAAAATTTGTTGAGGAAACAATCTCCCTTTTCTTTATGCCACACATCACTTTAATCTTACCTTTGAATGATCTCTTACTCAAGAAAATAGTTGTTGAATCAAAAACGTTCCTGAGAATACTTCTTTAATGAGTACTACCTAAGGCTTGAATTTAAAAACAGCTTCGGTATATTAATTCTGTTTCTTTCCTTCTATTTTTGCAGTGGCCAGGAAGGGAAGAAACTGAACTTTCGTGGACAACTGACCTCCAAATATGTGGATTCAGTTCCCACGTGTCAATTCACCAACTCCCGGTGGTAGTCTGCACAGAAATGCGACTGCCGAGGAACACAGAATCACCAATATTAGTAAAAAGTTTAAAATGTTTACCTTTTTGTACTTGAATAACTGCATTAGACAGAAGTGCCTGACTATTTTGAAGAGACCCTTGTTGCACCTCTCGCCCTGAGACAATTGTGATGCCAGAAATCCAGATTATATTCAACAGTGTGGTTTCACAACTTTCAATGTTGTGAACATCTAGGCAGTGATTCATCATGGTATGCACATTTGCCGCTCTCTGAAACTAGATCATTCTGAGCATATATTATTTCATTTTTCAAGATTATATAAATTTATAATAATTATAATATCCACAGACATTTCCCTGCTCTTACCTCAGTTGAAAACTAGAACTAACAGGTGAAGTAGGGATAGTTACAACCAGTAGAAGCAAATATTACTTCTTGACCTACAAATAGCTGTGTTATAATGTAAAGAGGAGGGTATAGTCTCGTTTATGATGTCTGAAATTGAATTTCCTCTTTAAAGGAAAAAGCAATTTAATTTTCAAGAATATTTGAGTTTTATTATGTAAGAAAATACCTCTGTTTTAACAGGTTCATTGAATTTTATTTCCTCATTTTACTTATACTCACTTTTCCATTTGTGGGTGGAATTTATTATAGTTACTGGTTTTACACTGAATGAGACAAAATCCCTAATATTTTTTTCCATAAAACTTTGAATTCCTTCTCAATGAAAGTCAAGTGTATATACTTTCCCCAGTAAAGCCATGCTTTATTGTTTACGTCCTCAGTCTTCCCTCCTCTCTCAGCCCCATGTATTATCACTTTAGTTTCTGAAATAAAACCAATGAATTGATAAACATAGCCTGTGGGTAATGTTGATACCACACGCAAATGATAAAATAACATCTCAAATCTGCTTTTGAACTTCCCTAGTAATTTTATCACTTCAATTGTTCTTATTTCCAAGTCCAGATTTTCCCTTTAGATTTACTTTTTTAAAATTTCTCTCTCTTTATTGAGATTCTCTTTTTAATATATCATTGTCATAGTACTTTTATTATGTAAACATAGTTTTTTCATTGTTTGAACACACTTATTATACTGCTTTGAAGTCAGATCACTGTGGATGCCTTATTTTCCTGTTAAATTTCATTTCTGGCTCTTTTGCCAGTCTTTCCTTTGCTCTAATCAGGATTGTAACTTCTAGTTACCTTCAGTATTTGCCTTCCTATTCATTTGCTTACAAGATTGCTGCTGTTTCCAACAGTATCCACAGGTATGAAACTTCTGCATGTTTTGCCCCAAATTAAGCAAGAATGCCCCAGTGGTGAAGGCGTTTGTTTACACAGCTTTTCCTTCATTGAGCGTTAATGCAAAAATGGAGCTGAAGAGGTCATGAGTGCAATTCCAGGTTAAAACATTACATACAAACATTCTTACAAAAGATTTTTTGGATAAGCACTCCTAACTCGGTGGCAGGCTTTGATTAATTTCCAGAATCCTGAAATTATTGTTTTACAAAACCTGTCAAGTTTCATCATTGCTTTTGGGGAGTGGATTTGCTCAGGTCCTTACTCTGCTATTCTATAAATATCCACATTAATTATTGTTATCCCTGTTTCCTGCATAAATGAGGCTCAGAAGGAACTGCCCAATGGGCCAAGACAATATTTAAAGTGAGATGTCTGACTCCAGTGACCATGTTCTTTCTGCTGCAATGGATAGCCAAAGTGCCCATGATGGGCCACCCTCATCACCTCTAGCTTATTTAGGATGACTTTTCCTTTTGACATGAAACGACTGTTCTTTTCATGTTGTTTGTAGTATTTTATAAAATTATTAATTTTTCAAACAAAACATAGACCATTAGTTGAGGAGATCCAGTGTAATTTTTTTTTAAAGATGAGTGTTGTAGGTATCAGCTTTAAAATGAAGTACAGTTTTTTTTTTTTTTTAATCTGGCAACATCACTTACTTACTCAGTGTTTTAGGCAAATCAATAGACCTGTATGAATTTCTTCTTTTGTAACTATATTGTCTATGGCAGAGTCAAAGAAGGTAATATGCATAATTCTACGTTGATAGGCTAGTAATGAGGAAATCATCTTTTCCACAATAACATGTGCTCCATGTTATAGTTAAAGAAAGAGAGGTAAATTATCAACCAGAAACAAAAAGAACCTTAATAGTTTACAACCCCAAGGAAACTTGGATCTCTCTTTAGACCATAAATGTTTTGTTGAAAAATAATGTGACTTTGAAAATGTAGGTAATCAGCATTCTTTCAAATAGAGTTTTGCAGTTTGCTAACTAATAATGAGAAGGACAATCTTCCCTTTCTCTGTGAAACAATCCTAACACCAGACTTAGCATAGCTGCTCAATTAGTGAGCATCAAATGAATGCATGAATCTGTGTAGACATTCTGAAAAAAAAAGAGATCACTAATTAGTTGCTCATAAATCAAATTTGACTGGCCCCTATATTATGTTTCACAAACAGAATAGTTTCAAGATTGCAGTTAAAAAGAATTTAAAATCAAATGTTTTTTTGTAACATCAGAATATATAGCAATACACAGCCCCTTTTCCCATATGGCACTAAGTAGATGGAACTGAGGCTAAAGAGACTGGGCATGTACTGTTTTCCACAGTCGCCAGTGCTCATTGGTAGCTGTACTTCTTATTTAAAGTATTGTAACTTTAGGTTCACTTGGATCTCTATAAAGTTATGAATTTCCAAGAGTGTACTGTCATCTTCATCTCTCATCTCAATACCTACCACAGTAGCTGGAGGATTCTAAGAGGTCTCAAGTATTTAGTCAGCAGTTAAACGACTAACAACTCACAGGGCTGGCATTATGTCCCAAGTCCACTGACTTGTGGTCCAAGACCACTAATTCCTCTTATATTTCAAGTTTCACCTTGGACATTATTAGTTCCTACAGATTCAGTGATCTAACCTAATGAAGATTGGCAAGGTACTCCTGTTATGTGTCTCTTAGCATCCTCTACTTTTCTCACAGTATTTATATTATTACCTTTGCCTTTTTCTCTGTCTTCCTCCCCTATCAGAACTGCAATTTCCTTAAGAAAAAAGGCCATGAAATATTCACCCCAAATCCCTTTCATCTAGCACAGTACTTAACACAGGGTAGAGACTCAGCAAATGTTAGTAAAACTTAGTTTAATTTAATGAAATTAACATTTGGAGTTAATTTATTTGACTGAATTATGGCTATAATATAATCAAGTCACATGATTTTTCTTGGTCACAAGCTGGATAGATTTTAGAAAACTTTAACAGAAGGTCTTAATGAACAGGTTTAATGCAGTTCAAATAGATGGTCGGTAATAATGCAAAGTCCATTCTTATTTTGATTTCTTTGATAATTATTATGGTGAGTCTTCACATGAAGGTAGTTTGATAGCCAAAATAATCATCATTCACTACATTCATTTTTATGAGAGTTAAGACATAAGTGAATGTAACGGCTCAGGTAGTTTATATGGGCAGTTTTATTTGAATTGAATAAGTCTTTTGATTGGAAGTTTTAAAAATTATTAATTTTTCTAAGTCCTGAATCATTTTTTAGGGAGATGCATGTTTTATTTGTTGAAATACAATTTGTTTTGGCCTGGCCACCATCTGACACAGAAGATTTTACCTCACATGGTCTTGTCTGTAGAAACCAGGTACAGTTTTATGCCTGATAGGCACAAATGATATTGAAATGATTTTTCTATTGTCCTTCAAGTAATTATAAATATTTTGTACTTTAATCTGACTTTGTGGTTAAAGAAACACTGAGAGGGCCAGCCCCGTGGCCTAGTGGTTAAGTGTGTGTACTCTGCTACTGGCGGCCCGGGTTCGGATCCTGGGCGCGCACCGACGCACCGCTTCTCCCACCATGCTGAGGCCGCGTCCCACATACAGCAACTAGAAGGATGTGCAACTGTGACATACAACTATCTACTGGGGCTTTGGGGAAAAAAAAAAGGAGGAAGATTGGCAATAGATGTTAGCTCAGAGCCGGTCTTGCTCAGCAAAAAGAGGAGGATTAGCATGGATGTTAGCTCAGGGCTGATCTTCCTCACAAAAAAAAAAAAAAGAAACACTAAGAAACATTAAGGATGTTCCACGGGAGCTTTTAAAACTGCAGTGCTCAGATTCCTCCCCCAAAACAATTAAATCAGAGCCTATGTGGAGTAGATCAGACAACAAATTGACTATGTTAACAACAGATATGAACAAACTCGACTAGCATTTTAGCCTTTTGAGTCTGCCCTATTTAGCTTTCATAAATTGTGAGTTGAAATACTACTTGTAACACCAGATACCAGGTGTTTAATAATTCCTCTTTCTTATCACTTTTAAAAGCGATTCTTTTAAAACCAGAGTTTAGGATCATACTATTGATATATCTTCAAAAATCTTCTAAGTAGCCTAGATTCCTGTTAGCACTTGGTATTTTTAGGTGTTCCTACCTGAAAATGTTTTCAAACAGGGCACTGGTAGGTCCCATCAATAATATGAAAAGACAGTCAAGCATTCCATTTTGTTATTGAATAATGTTAGCTTTATTATAATAATAGAATACAGTATGACATAAAATTAAGAGCTTTTGCTAAACTCTGTAAAGCAATACATGCATCCGCCATAAACAACCTCAGTTCATGTTAGGTTTTATTGCCACTTCACTGCACTAAGGTGCAATAAACATTCAGTGTCATCTTCTAAAAAATTTTCCTGGGAGTGAACAGGAACTGTCCTCTATAAGAGTGTATCTTTATTTTCAAGGAAGACTTAACTAGTATTACATGGTTTAGCAAAGCACTGTAGAAAAGCTACATAGAATAATTTGTCTTTGATAAATTGTGCAGTCAATTTATACAATAGAATACTATCCACATATACTAACAAACTAAGAAATGATAGAAAGGCAGTCGTTGCATAGCAGAAAGCAGACTAATAAGAAATATTCACATCTAATGAGCAAAATACAGACCAAATGTTAGCCATGAGGAGTCTGGAAGGTAAAATGCTCATAATAAACACATTAGGTTAACGTCGAAAAATAACAAGATAAACAACAACACAGAAGTTAGAGCTATATTTTATTTTATTATCTATACATGATATCTACACACGATACCAGAGGATGAAACGTCCTTGGTTCAGCCTTCATTGGTCGAGCTCATCGAATTTAGGCAGGACCGAATCAAACAAGAAAACATATTTAAAAAGAAAACTAGAGTTTGTTTAGGGAAACACAAACAGTGTATTTTCCTATATCATTGGATCGCAGCTTTTTGAGAAAAACATTGCTCAAAACTTGGGTATGGATCCCAACTGTCTTAGTTGGCAATTATGCTGACAAGTTTATGTAGTAGTATTCTAAGTGTGTTTAGATCATGACCTATGGATTCTGAACACTAATTTTAAATATCTCTGAAGCTCTATCAGACAAAAGGAGACTTCAAAAATACCTTCTGCATAAATATTTCTCTAAAACATACGGGAAGTAATGAAACAGACTAGAATTTTCATAGGGAGTATTAATGGACCTCTCGTAGTTAAAGCCCTTACACAGTATACATACAAATATATTGCTACAGTATAAATGAAATGTAATAATATTACGCAATAAAAGCTATTTCCTGTACATTCTTTCATGTATTTTTATATTTAATGCTACATATGGTACAACACTTATTGAAATAGTTGGTGTCAGCAAAGATGGCAATAACATACAGTTGATTTTCTAGCTCCCACTAATGCTTTTCCATTTTCTTTCTATATTACGGGAGCCAAAATAGGGAAACGTGGCATGATTTGAGCAGATAACAACTGACTTACTACTGTACACCAGACAACAGTTTGAAATTATAAGCTTTCTCTACATAAGTGGGCTTCATATACATATATTTTAAGTTCCATCTGATTACTACAGGCTGTTCTGATCTTAAATGCAGTCTCTAAAGGTGTTTCCACAGCACTTAACAACATTCTAACAGCTAAGAGCGGTGAGTCTTACACAACATTTTAAGAACACAACTTTAAAAAAAGTAAAAAATGTACAATCTCATGCTGTATATTTACATATATAATTTATATATTCTATTTTTGTTTACTAGTCATAAATATCAATCTAAAGCTTTTAATGTACTGTTATATAAAATAATACATTCAACAATTCTAGAGCTTGCAAAATATTTTTGCCCCTCTAAAAACATCTTCATAAGGAGAATCAAGTGATTATTGGACCCATGTGCTATCTAGTTATAGACAGGATGGAAAAGGGAATCTTTTTTAATTGTTTTATTTTATTTAAAAATTTCTTTTTGGTTTTTATTGAGTGTATGTCTCTGTTAAAATGATTCCTCATTGGGGCCGGCCCGGTGGCGCAAGTGGTTGGGTGCGCGCGCTCCGCTGCGGCGGCCCGGGGTTCGCTGGTTCGGATCCCGGGCGCTCACCGACGCACTGCTTGGTAAGCCATGCTGTGGCGGCGTCCCATATAAAGTGGAGGAAGATAGGCACAGATGTTAGCCCAGGGCCGTCTTCCTCAGCAAAAAAAAAAAGAGGAGGATTGGCGGATGTTAGCTCAGGGCTGATCTCCTCACAAAAAAAAAAAAAAAAAAAAAAAAAAAAAAAAAAAAAAAAAAATGATTCCTCATTGAGTCTAGTGGTAAAAGCTCAGATGATAGTTAAGTAGCCTATTTAAAGCATTTCTCTCCATAGGATTAAATGTGCTCTACGGTGAGGATCTGCACCTTTGCCTATGCAATTTCCATGAATTTTAAAATAGCATTTAACAACAAAACAATGCATTAGGCATTTTTAAAAGGAGAAAGAATGAGGATCTTTAGCTTTGGAAAAAATGTTAAAGCTATACATTGGTTTAAAAACAAAACAAAAATGTAAGCACACTGTAGTCTGTGCAATAAAGACAGATTTTTAAACTTTTTTCTGCATTAAACATTTATAATTTATTTTTTTAAACACCTTCACATAAAAATATTTTTGACATATACAGTATCTTTTTTTAAGAGTATTTGGAAATACATATCTACAAATGACCTGGAGTGATAGTTCAGTTTTATTTTTCTTCTACTTTTCCTCATATCTTTGGACCTACTTCCCCTTCATTTCCTCTCTCTTTCATCCTGTCTCCTTCTGTCGTGATTTTGCCCTCTTGCTCCCTCTCTCAGAATCCTTCCTGTCTCTCAGCTGTATACTCTGCTCTGCTCTGGACAGCCGAACAGGGGTCTGTTGTTCTTGTATGAATCAGGGAAATAAGGAAACCTTCAAATTCTTTAAGACAGAGGCAATAAAGCAGATGGGAATTACCGTGTTGAGAACAGAAAGCAATTCCCAGTGCAGAGGACTGAACAACAGAATGTGAATAAAGGACCTACTGATGTGGGGTGGGGGCTTTTAGCTGAGGCTCTCTGTTTAAATATGTAGCCCAATAGACCAAGTTAAAGATTCCAAATAGCAGGGGGAAGGCTATTCTTGACAGTCGGTCAATTTTGCTGACACTGTTAAAGGTCTTCTTGGGTTCTGGTGGTTTTGTTTCCGGCTTGACTTCTTTTGGTTCTATGGTTGCACTTTTAGCAATGGTGGCTAAGCCAGGGTCACCCCTGGCCAAATTAGGGGTGTAGCTGGTTGCTGTTGGAGCATAAGTGTTGTTTTTCTTAATGAGAGGATCCTTCACTTTCTTTGGCTGTAGAAGGAAAGAGTAAAAGCATTTTGTTTAGTGTGGAAAGCAAGTTTATAAGTTGCTGAGCAAAGTGGCCTTCACTTTGAAACTCAAATCTGTGCTTTATTTAAAATCTAAGAAATGTAATTTATGACTATTATTAGGATAAATTAAAAATGCAGACACAAACATCCATCATAAGATTAACAAGTTTGAGGATCTAACGTATAGCATGGCAACTATAGCTAATAATACTGTATCATATACTTGAATGCTGCTTAGACTGGATCTTTAGTGTTCTCATCACAAAAAAGAAATAGTAACTATGTGACCAGGTGGAGATGGCAGCTAATGCTTTGGTGGTAATCAATTCACAATATATAAATGTATCAAATCAACCACATTGTACACCTTAAACTTACACAATGTTATGTGTCAGTTATATCTCAATGAAGTTGGATAAACAATGCAGACACAATATTTTCCAGGCTTTCCCATCAAGAGGTGGAGTCTATTTTCCCACTCATTCAAGTCACTAGACTTGTGACTTTGGTAGAGTGATGCTGTGCCAGCTTAGGAGCCTATCCTCGAGAAGCTTTGCAGTCTCAGCCTTTACCCTCAGGAAACATGCCACTGCCATGCGAAGAAGCCCAGACTGGACTACTGAGTGACCGGAGACCATGTGCAGTGAGAGGCTCAGCCAGCACCAGGCCCCAGACATGCAAGAGAGGCCATCATGGATCTTGTCGCCCTGATAGAGCCTCCAGTTTACTGCAACCATGTAAGTAAGCCAAGGTCAGACTAATAGAAGTCATCCAGGTCATTCTCAGCCTAAAATGCTTGGTTGTTGCTTTAGGTCACTAAGTTTTGGGGTGGTTTGTTTTGCAGCAATAAATTACTGAGACAATTATTATTTGCTTCTTTTCCCCATGTTACAAGTGGGAAAATGATAAAGCAGGGTTATTCAGGGTATCCCGAATTCAAAGCTTGTTCAATGCCAGCTGCTCATCAACGGTATCTGTGCAATGATTGACAGCTGCAGCATTTCTTAGGGTTTCTGTCCTATAGACATTTCTTAAATATGAAGTGGATCATTGTTTAGAGCTACGTGGTCTGATACAGTTGCCACTAGTCACTTGTGACTACTGAGCACTTGAAATGTGGCTAGTCTGATTTGAGATGTGCTGTAAGTATAAAATACACATAGAATTTCTAAGACTTAGTATGAAAAAAAAGAATGCAATATATCTCCTTAATAATGTTTTGTATTGTTTACATGTTGTAAAGATAGTATTTTTTATATATTGGCTAAAGTATATCATTAAACTTAATTTCACTGGTTTATACTTTTTAAATAAGGCTGCAAGAAAATTTTAAATTACATATATGGCTCACATTTGTGGCTCATTTTTATTTCTGTTGAACAGCACTAGTCTAGAAGAGTGGTTCTCATTCTTTTGAACACTAAATCACCAGATAATTTTTTTCTTTTTTTTTTTTTGGTGAGGAAGATTAGCCCTGAGCTAATATATTTTGCCAATCCTCCTCTTTTTGCTGAGGAAGATTGGCCCTGGGCTAACATCCCTGCCCATCTTACTCCACTTTATAGGTGGGACGCCTGCCACAGCGTGGCTTGACAAGCGGTGCATAGGTCCGTGCCTGGGATCTGAACCAGTGAACCCTGGGCCACCACTGAAGCAGAGTGCATGAACTCAACCATCACGCCACCAGGCCAGCCCCCAGATGAAATTTTTTAAAGTGCAAATGTCTTGGGCACAATCTCATATTTTGAATCAGAATTCCTAGGGAGTGGATCCTCGTTATTGACATTGCAAAAAAGCTACACAGAGAATATTGATGAGCAGCTAAACTTGACCAACCAGGCTCATTCTCTGGATAATTCATATTTTTATTATCAAATCACAATAAAATATTCTTTCCAGAAGACCTGATGCTTTGTACAAGGCATAATAGTCAGGAATTCTAACAGGTTAATTTCTTTATTATGCAGCTCCGTGAACTATCTGCTACTATTTCTCCTCTCCAAATCCTTAAGCATACATTAGGACAAAAAAAGTCCTAAAAAAGAAAGGTTTTTTTCTAGTATTACATCACTAAAAGCAAGGCCACTTACTCCAAGTATACAGACACACATTTTGTAGTGAAGGCAGATTTGATTAAGCTTTATGAGGAGTGACAGAAATTTCCATAACTATTTGTACAAAAATAAAGTGAGTAAAAGTGATTCTCTCTGAATGTGGTCCAAATGACTACAGGTCAAAAATAGATTTGATTATTTCAACACAGTTAAACAGCCAGACAGAACCTGTTTAGTTAAAAAACAAGAGTTCTAATATCAAAAGATACATTAAAAAGCAAGTGTGTCCTTCAGATAAAATGTATATGTACTCTGATGTTGAAGAGAGGCAACGGGTTCCAATCTAACCAAAACTCGTTGAGTGACAGACACCCTGTTAGATAAACTGAAATGAACAATCCGCAACAGGAAAAATTCTTGAGGAGTTGATATTGATAGAGTTCATCTCTCTCAGTGCCAATTTATCATAATATGCCAATACTAAAATTTCTCAAGTTAAGTGCTTTTAATAATTAATACTTTTTTTTCACTTCTGAAAATGTTGAGCTCCCTCATATTCTTTGAGAAGCTGGTATTTCTTTCAGCAATTAACCACATGAGGATGGATCTTAGGCAGGCTACTGTATGCTCCCTCGATAATATGATGACCTACAGGAATTTTCTTCTTATTTTCAAGTTATACCATGTTAGAGACTGGAAATTTAACTTTCCTGAAAACACTCACTTGGTCACAGAAAAAATATTTTATTCATCCTCTCTGAATGTCAAAATGAGACGTAGATCACACTGTGACCACACTCCCTGTAATAAGCAAATCAAACTGGCAAAGCCCCGGGGAAGATTTTTACAGAGGCATAAGTAATTTATAGAAAAATATTGTCTTTCTCATTAGGGTGATCAATATAGATATAGATGCATTATTTATAAATATATATGTATATAGAGGTATAGATAGATATGCTTATACCAAATCTATATATGTACAATGAATAACAATGACTGTAGATTGATAGAGATTAAAATATTTTGAAACAGCACTTGAAAGACAATATAGGATCACAGAGAGATAAATATAAACTGAACTATGAGCTCACCAATGCCTCAACTCAAATTCTATGCTTTCAGACCAAATTCAATTCATCCAACCACTAGGCACTAACAACTGATGCTGATGAGCCGGAATCAGCAAGACACTGGCCTTTTGCAGCACGCAAAGAAAATGTTAAGATAGAAAAGCAACTTTTCCCAATATTTGCACCTCACTTTTCAGTTGCAAATCACCAATGTTTGCATGTCATTAATTCTGAAAATCTTTAGTCGAGTTTCAGTGATTCAAAGTTGTGCATTTTTAAAATTTTCACATCTTTTACTCTGGACCATGCCTTACAATCCAATCCGTAGTGTCTGAGGATCACCCATCTCCAGGTTTGTCTCTCTCTCCTTTGGGCTGCCTGTCTGTTCTAATACAAATGGAGGCCATCAACGGCTAAGGTAGGTATTTGAGGATAGTTCTGTCTCCACTCTCTCACCCTTCTCTCCTACTGGTAAATGCAGTCTCTTTTTCGTATCTTTTTCTCTCCTGAACCTGATTCAGAGATTTTTTTTATATTGACCAAACATGTGTCAAGGCAGGGTGAATTTGGAGGGCCTCGTTCTGGTACATGCTGGCTGCAACAGTATATCCTATACAGAACCTTCTTTGCTTTTACTTGTCTAGGAGATCACTGGGATGTTCAACTGATTCATCCATGGCTGACGGGTAAATCTAAAAGAGCTTTTACTTGGCAGCATATTTTCTTTCTTTCTTATACATATATTAATGGTAAATCTTATAATAAGTAACACTTTAAGTCTATTAAATACGGTAGATGTTTCCACCACAAAAGATTCTTCTTTCTAGTACATTTGTGGAGCTGTGGGAAAAATATCGCTAAACTGACTTCTTTGCTATAGACCCTCTCAGACTCTTTAATAAACTGGGACTCTGTGATACAGTAGGCAGCATTATTCAAGTATATCTGACCACAGAACTGTATTTTCAGGGACTATCTCAAGAGACTAGTATTCAGTGGAACAGAATTTTGGGAAAGTTGCTGTAGTGACTCCTCCTAGATTCCTTCTAGATGTCTTACAATCTCTGTGTCTCTGACTTTGCCCTTCTTTCCACCATCCCAAGGCTCACCTGTATTCTGATATATTTTTCCTTCAAACCTCAGAAGTAAAAATATCCTCCCCAACTGTGCTTTAAAACCCCTCTAAAATAGGTTCTGAGGAGAACAGTCATATTCTTGACTTGATAGTTTTCTACAATGAAGAATTTTTCTGAGATTTCTGTGTGTTATGAGCCTTAAAGCAAACACCAATTTTGGAAGGAGAAAATATGTTTCCTGCTCTGTACTTCACTGAAAATTGGAGATAATGCATTTTGCAAACTCAATTAAATTGAGGCATTATAGTAATAATATATGACCAAAGTGATTAGGCTCAGAAAACAACCAAAAAACTATGATTTCCAAGTTATAAAAATTATAATGATGTAAGTTATTTGCTCCTAATGTCAGGTTTGTTAAAACTGTTGTTAAATCAATAGAAACCATAGGAAAGCATACCTGAGTAGAAATATTTACCTTTGTGTCTTTCCTTATCTCTTTCACTCTACTCTGCACGTTTATCCACTCAAACAACCTCTCTCCTTAGCAATAACAAAATTATCACAGCACTTTATCATTTATGACATAAGAAAAACAGAATGCTCATTACCCTCTCTCTGCATTCCTCATCCATCCCCCAAGTCCAAACATTCTATCTCATAGGATTAAAAAGACATAATCGTGATATATCACAGGGGATATTAAAACACTTACCTTTTCTGGAACCACACTTTTGCCATCCCATGCGTAACCTCTCTTGGTGAAATAGTTTACTGTGGCAAACTCAATCAGAGCTGAGAACACGAAGGCATAGCACACTGCAATAAACCAATCCATAGCAGTTGCATAAGCCACCTTAGGGAGGGAATTTCTGGCGCTGATACTCAAAGTTGTCATGGTGAGCACAGTTGTTACTCCTTTAAAGAAAGAAATTCAGTGAATTTGTAAGTTCATACTACAGAATTTCATCTCTGAAGTTCAGCATACCTAAGGAAAGGGAAACCAGCAGTACCGCAGACAGTGTGTTTTCTAGTTCATCCCATTTTGGTTTGAGATGGATGAGTTTTAATTTAATCTTAGTGTAGTTTTCAATTCATGGTATGGCAGTACTGAGGGGTATCTCCTGGAGGGATAAACTGCTCTGCTATTGAAAAGCTGTTAATAAAATAGTGAACTCCTTTAAATGGGCATCTTGAACACGGTGTCCTGGATAGGAAAGGAAATAATATTCCCTCATTGTCCCCAACTCTTTGAAATAGAAAACATAGATCTTCACCGTCTCTAATCCACAAGAAATCTCTGGATCCTCAGCTCTGTTTAATAGTCTATCTGTGTACCCCAAATGTATAAACCAAGAAGCCAATAGCTTCTTGATAATTGATAGATAATTGAATTATCTTAGGATAATATATTGTTACATTATTAACTGTTCTGCTTTTACATTATTTTTTCCTGATTCTGAAATAGACATTCTTTTGAAGAAATTGCTGAAATAAGTTGCATGTAACTTGTTTGAGGTCACATAGCTCAAAAGTTGCAAAACCAAAATTTGAACACAAGTCTGTCTGATTCAAATGTATACAAATTTTCCCTTTCTGTTAATGCTGCTTCATCTTCCCTATTGTGTCAATCCATGCGTAGTGATTCAAATTACCTATATTCAAAAAAGTTTTCAAAAAACTAAAAAGTTTTTAGTTTATTTAGATAATTATGAGTTGGTATGTGAATGATGATATCCATTATTGTTCATTTAACAAATTAATATTATCAACCTACTATATGTAATGCCCTGTACTAGTTAGAATATTTAAGATTCCTTTTAAGCCATTTGAAAATGTGTAAAAAGACAATTCACAGTAACTCAAAGGGGGTGGCTCAGGCTGCAAGGTGTGGAAAAAATTCTAACCTCCTCCAGTGAATAGTACCAACCTCGCCACTTACTGGCTCTATGGCCCCAAATAAGCAAATTAACTTCTTAGGGACCTCAGTCTCCATATCTGTAAAAGAGGTAATTTAAACTTCATTCTCTTGACTGTCTATATCATTGTCGAAATTCTAAGGGAGGGAAATTTCTGCACATTCACTAGATTATTTGAGAATTAAATGTTAATATGTGAAAGCATTTTAAAGATGATTATTGTCATGGAAAATATTGCCAGCCCGTGTGTCTAAAATTCATATCTATGATTCCTCTTTGGATTAATTTTTAGAGAATCCACAGGGTCACACAGCTGGTAGCTGGCTAATTTGTCTGAGCTGCTTTACACTCTGAAATATTCCCTAGTTTTCCATGAATTTCAATGCAGATAATCTTTGTAACTATATTAGGAAGTCATAGGATTAAGAAGAAACACTGAGGCTTTACTAAATCATATTTTTGATACATGGTCAAAATTGTAGGGAATAGACTTTGAACTATGGAGGTGTTACAGAAAGTTCTCAGGCATTATCCGTATTACATAACCAACAAATTGTTTAAGGAATATTGGCTGGAAAACAGCCCACAGATTTACATATCAATATTAACTTGAGCAAAGAGCAAGGTAATTAAATCTCAGTATTTGGAGAACAGAGCAACCCAGTTTCAAATCCCAGCTCTATAATTGCTGAGTGACCTTGGGAAAATTGCCTAACGATTCTGAGCTTTTGTTTTTTATGTTTTTTTTAAATTATTTCCTTGTAAATTAATTTTAATAAGTCTAACTCAGAGGGCTGCTGTAAGCATTAAATAAAATAATGTAATAAAGTGTTTAGCACTTGGCCTGATACTTACTGAGGGCAAAGTTAATGACTATTATTATTGACAACTTCAGTCCTTTTTGATAAATCCCTGCTATGATGAATTTCTATTTTTTCAAATTTTGGTTTACGTAGGCAGCTGTCAGAAGTCATTTGGGAATGGGTGTTCCTAAAACAAATGCATCCATAAATTTAAAGCAATTAAGAATAGCATAAAGAGAGGGGTGTGTGTGCGTGTGCGTGTGCGTGTGTGCGTGTGTGTTGTCTTACAATTCTTGCTATAGGGAAAAGGAAGGGAATGAAAGTGCGTTAAGCATCTGTTCAGTTCCAAGTACTGAACCTGACAATTTACATATTTTATTTTATTTTTCTCACTTAATCTCTTAAACAGCACTCTTTTATTTTAATTGTAACTCTCATTTTATAGACAACTAAAGCTTTGAAAAATGAACATTGAATCTAAAGCTTGGATCTATCTGGCAGCAAAATTACATGATCACATTGCCTCCAAACAAGAGAGAGCATGCAAGTTCAAGAATATGATGTTTAAGACATAAAACAGCCTTCACCTTTGTTGCATTCTGGATGCATTTTAATAAACTGTTACAAAGTACCACTTTTATGTTTTCTCCTTTTTGTATTTCTTTAAACACTTGTGACCCTCTCAGGCATCTCACACAGCTCAAGGAACGTGCTGAGTTCAGACTTAAAAGAATAAAAACGTGTACTAAATAAATGTTAAAAGGCTAAAGGTCTAGGAAAATTGTATTTGTGATTTTATTGAACTTAAAACATTAGATATATAACTTGATAAACAGAAACACTTGCCACGGCTGAGTGTACAGGTATGTAGTTATGTTCACCAAAAGGGCACAAGTCGGCTGAGATACCAGATTGTTGAAAATGTTAAGAGAAAGGTTTTTGATTTATAAAACATTCCAAAATGCTTTAGAGAATTTCCAAAAAGGAAGGGTCGGACTTGGGGTGGGGGTGGCAGGGGGGAATCTTTTTCACTATAGTGCTGGGCTCATTCTACAAAATACACATAAAGTAAGTATCTTCCGTGTTCTAATTTGTTTTTTTTTTTTTAGTTTCTAGTGAATATAGGGCTCAAACTACATATACATATAGAAGTGAGAATCTTGACAAGAGTTCAATCTTCAATTCTAATAAATGGCTTCAATGCTAGTTAATATTGACAAATGACAATAACGCAAAAAAAGAGTTTGAAATGAACTCTTCTTTTGCTCTATAGCTGCAATCATTCTGGATCTTGATTTACCTGTGCACTTAGGTTATTGTCAGAGCAAAGGTTTGGTGGTTTCCAACATAGAAGCACCTTGCTAATTTCAGAAGAAAAGACTCTTTTGGGGGCACTTGTAGCAGAGTCTAGCTTTTTTCTGAGGTAACTGGTTTTTCACACCGTGCACATTATTGAAGGATGATATCAGAGAGATCTCGGCACATGAATAATCCTCAGTTTAGATTGTAAGCTTCTTAAGGCTTTTATTCTGTAGTAAAGGGTCTTAAAGAGAGCGTGTGCCTAGCTGATATTTTTGGAATGGACCTTGATAACTGCACCTTTCACCAATAAATAGGTGGTTGTTATTTCCAAATGAATGATGCTGCCTACAACAACCCCGTCTCATTCTTGTCCTTGCAGCTGGAGGTCACGTTGGTAGTGGTGCAGCGTGGTCATCTAGGGCACACACTCTAAAGCTAGGAGTTTAGGTCTTACTCCAGACTCCTTCATCTAATAGCTTCTGACCGTGGGCAGGTTACTTAATCTCTTGATCCTTAGCTTTCTCATCTATAACACAGGGATAATAATAGTACAGAGGATTCTTTTAGTGTTAAATAAGATAAGATGGGTTTATTTCATAGAACAAAGTCTGATATAAAAGCACTCAATAAATAGTATGTATGACTTTATCATTATTCAAATTTTAAGCTCCAGATTATAACATTTGTGAGGGGAGTGGCTTATGTTAAGATCATTGCTGCATTCTGTGCCTAGAACACAGTAGTAGCTCATAGCAGACTCCAAATAAAATTCCCTGAATGAATGAATGAATCAATAGGTTTATTATAATGGAATCTTTTGTTTATGTCAGTCTGAAAAGTACAATTAAGATAGTGTACTCTGATATAGACAGAAAATACCGCTATATGAAATATAAACGTTTAAAATAAGAAATTAGGGGGTGAGTTTTCCTATTAGTAAAAGGTTATTGCCTTTTAAACAATTTTCCATTAGATTGCCTTAACTTGACTCATCTAGAGTATTTAAAACATTTTAAGAGAAAAAAAGTACATACGTACCTCTTCAGAAGTGCACACATTAGGTAAAATGAGGTATTCCTGCACTGATATGATGGTCGTTAATGAGCTGTCCCTCCATAAGGAACCCCTGCTTTCATATATGTAAGGAAGTAGTTCTGCTGATATTTTCTCAGATTCTCAAAATATACATGATTATGTATTCTAAATGTATGATTTAAATATTAATGTTTCTATGTGTGCATGTTTTAATCTATCATGATGCATTTTATGCCTGCTTTATTCCATTTCTCTCCCAAAATGTCAAATCAAATGTTCATTAATCCCATCTACTTACATGCACTAATAACAGCTTACTATTTAAAAAAAGAATTTTTAAAAAATCATACTATAATGAGAACGGTAATTCTTTGAACCTTTCTTTGTACTAACTTCAGATTTTAACGTACCATTCACTCTATTTGTCGTGTCACCAGCATAACTTGCCCTGCAGACCACTGCATGCATGTCTTGATCGGCACTTACCAAAGACTGTCCTCGCTGGTACAGACTCTCTGTTGAGCCAGAATGAGACTTGGGAGAGAATAACCGTCATTATGCATGGCAGATATGTTTGAATAACAAAATAGCCAATTTTTCTCTTCAGGTGGAAATGAGTGGTCATAACAACATATTCTCCTAGAGGGTGAAACAGACAGTAAGGTTGAGCAATTTGACTTTGAAAAGAAGTTATCTTTGAGTTTTTCTATTAGCAGTAAAGACCTGGAGGTTTGACACATCCTTTCTCCATCTGACATTTGGTTCCTGAAGAGAAAAGCTTTCATCCAGGAAAGAAAAGATACATTTTTAAAACACTCCAAAATAGCTCTGAGGATGAGATTGAGGTGCCAAAGATCTCACGGATATTCTTACATCCTAATCCTGGTACATTATACATTTAAGACATAACTGAGCACTATTTACACAGTGTCTTTAATGACCATGAAGGCAATGTGCCTAGATCCTAATGACGTACGCCAACGGATGAGAATGGACCAGATCACCAGAGTGTCCACTGCAGGACAGATCCAGGCTGTCTAATGAGAGGGCTTTGGTGTCCGAGTCAGGAGAGCTCAATTTTAGCTCCAGCACGTCCTTTCAGGAGCTCTCTGACTTTGGGTAAGTCATTTAGCTTAGCCTGATCTTCACGATGAAGAAGAGAGTGGGATAGAATCCAGTGTTTCTCAAAATTTATTTTGAGGAACACCTTCATCAGAAATTACCGGGGAAAGTTCTAAAACATGTCATTCTTCAGGTCCCACCTAGAGACACAAAACATTCTTTGAGGTGGGGCCAGGAAAATCTGTATTTATAACCAGCTTTTGAGCTTGTCCTAATTCCTAGCCTGGTCTGAGAAACAGTGGACTCGCTAGGCACTCTCCATGGTCTTTATAAACTCTGAAGCCTGATTTCATTTAGAGGTCCAGAGCAACAGACACACAACCCAAACTGCAGGAAGTTTTTATTACTATTATATTTTTTCAATTACAAATCTTAGAAGTTTTAGCTTTATTCACTCTGAATATATGCTTAGCTATCTGTGGGTAGGCTGGAGAGAAACAGGTATATTATCGCTAAGAAAACCACTCTCTTTGGTATTCACATTTCTCTGTCTTTCTCCTTCCCTTCACACTTTTCCCTACTCAACTTGTGATTCACGTCTCAGTCCATGGCCATCCAGCTTCAGCCCCTATAATGCGGCTGAAACTGCTCAAAACCTCAGTCTTAAAAAAGATCTCCATCTTCAAGCTGGCTGCTCACCTTCTCTGCAGCATTAGGAATTAAGCATTGCTGACTGCCCCTACCATCCTGATAGCCCACTCTTAGTTCATATTCTCCCTTTATCTCTCATTTTGAGTTTCGTCTGCTAACTCACTGATTATTTCAATCAGTGAGTATTTACTGAATTCTTTCTATCTGTCAGGCACTAATCTTGATCTTTCTGCAGAGAAAATGTAGAGGTTCCTGGTGTAGCTCTACCTTCAGCTTTCTTCTCCATTTTTTTCTTGACTCTAACAGGGAATTTTCCTTCCTACCCCCGTGCTTCTAGTGTCACTTCTATCCAGATGGCTGCCAAATCTATATCTCTAAATGACATTGCTCTCAAAAATCACAATCTGTATTTCCAAATATCTACTAGATGGTTCATAGATATATTGATTTTTCACTGACATCACCAACTAAATATGTTCAAAACTGACATTAGTTAACCTTTCCCATAAAAAATAATACCAACAGGGGCCGGCCCCTTGGCCAAGTTTGGTGCACTCCGCTTCCGTGTCCCGGGTGCGGACCGACACCACTTGTTGGCAGCCATGCTGTGGCAGCAACCCACGTACAAAATAGAGGAAGACTGGCACAGATGTTAGCTCAGGATGACTCCTCCTCAGCAAAAAATACAAAGTAATAATAATAATAACAATAATGACCAGCATACAGCAGTGCTGCTTTTCCACTTAGCCTTCATCTCTAAATTAATGGCAGTCATTCGTCTAGTCACTCAGGCTAAAAACCTGGAAGTAATCCTTAGATGTTAAGTAGGGCTTCCGAAAGAGAGAGAAAGGAATCAGTTGATCATCACAATTTTAATTTCACCTGTGCAGTATCTCTCAGTCTATCTCTTATCTCATAGCCACTGCTCTTATCTCCTTTGTAGATTTCTTACAGTAATCTATTACCTGTCTTGTTTGCCTCCAATCATGTCCTAAATCCAATTTTCCCTAAGTTTTGATGTCACAGTGATCTTTTTAAAGCATATGTAAAAGCCTTAAAATACCTTAATGGAGTCCCATTATCTACATCAGGATTTCTCAACCTCAGCACTATTGACAATTTGGACCAGATAATTGTTTGTTGTGGGAGGTTGTCTTGTGCAGTGTAGGATATTTAGCCACATCTCTGGCCTCTACTCACTAGACGCCCTTAGCAAACACTCTCCACTCCCCCAATGTGACAAGCAACAATGTCTCCAGTTTTACATATTAACAAGCAAACTCTCTAAACTGTATTCAAGACTTTCCACATCATAGATCAAATATGCATTTCAGTCTCACGTCTCACCACACATTTTCACATCTCATAATCTTGACCTACAAAATTCTCTACTTGACATCTTCTGTTACTGAATTTTTTTTTTTCTTTTTGGTGAGGAAGTTAGCCCTGAGCTAACATCTGTTGCCAATCCTCCTCTTTTTGCTGAGGAAGATTGGCCTTGGACTAAGATCCACGCCCATCTTCCTTTACTTTATATGTGGGACGCCTGCCACAGCATGGCTTGATAGGCGGTGCGTAGGTCTGCACTCGAGATCCGAACCTGCGAACCCTGGGCCGCGAAAGCGGAGTGTGCAAACTTAACCACTATGCCACTGGGTCGGCCCCTGTTGCTGAATGTTTTGTTCATCTATGGGCTAGGCTCAGCCCAAGTACCAAGCCCATAGTGGAATAGGAAGAAATGTACTGTAGAGGAAAGCATTTGCCTTGGAAGCAAATGAATTTGGGTTCAAAGCCCAGATATGCTATTTTCTTGCTGTGTAGCCTTGGGCAACTCACTTAAACTCTCTGATCCTGTTTCCTCATCTATAAAATAGTGAGAAGCATATTGTAGGGAGAATAAAGAATAAGGGCTCTAACTAAGATTATGCTACGTAAGAGTTTTAAAGTAAATTTTAGTTCTTTTCTCCATTTTCTTCTCTTTTCTCCTCAATCAGAATGGGTAGAAGTATTGGTAGAAAAAATGCATTTACTCTCTCTATTAAAAAATCATTCATGCATTCACATATGCTTTCATTACTAAGCATGATAGTTATTAATGATAAAACCTGCCATTTACTGATCAATACTGAGTAACTTCAGTTTTATTTACAGCTCCTGTTTATATTTATAATAATATCTCATACTTTTTATTTTAGATCTTTATATACTTATATCCTTCCCACCAAACCGAAAGCTAATTGAAGAAAGCGATAGGTCTTTGGACATAGGATGGCCTTACATATGCTAAGTATTCAACACCTGCCTTTGGTGAAAAGGGCTGCACTGAGGCCTAAGGGCGTTCATTCAAATGAACATCCCTGAGGATCTCTCTTTTGAAAGGTAAATAAAATGTTAACTAATTAGTTTCTTTTGATTTTCTGTAGATACTTTTGGTGATGTTTTCAAGATCATCTGAAAGAAGTAAGTGATTCAAATTTGAGAAAAATGCAGAAAACCAATTTTCCCAGGACTCTGCAAAAATGTAGCCTTGTGTGGACATAGCTATGTTACACGTTACCCTCCCGGGAGTGTGCATTATTATTCCTAACCATTTGTTTAGTTGTGGCCTGCAAAATGTCATCAGCTCAAAAAACAAATTCCATCTTTCACATAATGTCGGAAAAATGAGAGTCTACATATATTCCACTACCATCCTTTGTTGTTTGCAATGTGACATTTTGGGAAGATTCTGCAAAGAATATGATTTTGGAGATCTGAAGAGCTATTTTTTGACATTATAGTTGTTTTATAAACCATTTCCTTGCTAACAAATTAAAGAGAGAATAGTAGAATTTCAAATCTTTTAAAATCATTTTCCTAAATTAAATAAAATCTAAGAAGTTTTGGCACAAAATGTTTAAATAAGGAAAGGAAAAGGCAGCAAAATTAGAATCATGTTGTAATAGTTTAAAAATGAAAGAAAAACACAGCAAAAAAATCAGTCTCCTAAATTGGACTGAAAAAGTATGTCTAGACATCAAGTGCTTATGCACTAAGCATGTTAAAATCCTTTTCTCTAATTCAACAGCCCAGAAGGATGATAATTCAAACATCCTTGCACGTCATGTAACCCTGAGGGAAGTTTGTAAATTAGATGTGGCAATATTTCCAATTCATTACAATACAAAATTAAGGACAGGGGAAGAAGAGAAGCAGGGAGATAATTTTGTAAAGCAGCATCAAGGGTTTGTTTAGACCTGGCTTCCATTCTGTGCTTTCTCCAATGTTAGTTAATTAAAGAATAAATACCTTGCTTAACCTTATTTGACTTCAGTTTTCTCATTTGTTCAATTAAAATGATAATATTTTACTTAACTGTTCCTGGGATGCTACAAAGCTAAAATGAAATAATAGACGTGAAAGTACTTTTTAAAAATTCTGAGTCACATGCAGATTTGCAGTGTAAAGATAGAAAGATTAAAAATGTATTGTCTCCAGCTCAAGAAATCAACCATTCACTTCAACCAAATTGCAGTGAACATTGATTCCATGTAAAGCTGTCATTTACCTTTCAAGTATTCTAAACTTAATGTTTTCTAGAAATGCTACCTTTTTAAGAGGAACGAGATATCAAAAATATTATTGAGGGCGGGGTTGGTATTTTAATATCTGCTTCAAAGAGTACTGAAATAGAAATAAGGAAACAATGATTATAGTCTTAGGCCACTTAGCCTTTCTGGACCTGTCTGTTCATCTTAAATACAAATAGGTTGACCAGATGACTGTAGATATCGTCCCCCCCCCCTCCCCCTTAGGCCCCCAGTTTTCACATTCTATGGTTATAAATATTTCTCTGGCGATCATGTACTAGGCTGTATGAATGGGAGGCCCGAGGCTTCTTTGATGAGTGTTCATCACCCTTGTTGCTCCCTTGTCAGGGAAGACAGCTGAGCTCCTCATTCATTTTGACCCTGCAGGGTCATCCTGAAATCAATTCAAGCAGAGAAGACTGTCTCTAGAAAAGAGCATCCCACAATTTCTCTTGGTCATCTGTTCTAAGGATAAACAATAGCCATTCATAAAAAAGAGACATTCTTATTCAGCAAAACTAACCTACATTTTCTTTGATCAAATTTATCTATTGACTTAGATAAAGATAAGGACTTTCCAGTCATCACTGTGTGTTTTATAAAAAAGCATTACACATTATTACATTCTTATTGTTTTCTGGCCGTGATAGTATTCTTATGCCTAATAATTTAATTATTTTACTTCTCTGTATAAATCATGTTTTCACGTCCTTTAACTACTATTATAATTTTCTGCACAGGCTCTCCTTAAAGAATTACTGAGGAAGCATACTGTGGTATAGCAGAATGAGAAAGGGGCCATGCCTGGGCTCTAGTTTCAAACTGCCTTTCCTGATACTTCAAGCAGAAATGATCTCTTCTTCTTTATGTCATCCTGTAGCTCTCTTGTACTAACTCCATAATTATTATTAATAGTAATATCTATTACATAATGTTTACATGTCAGATACTCTAAGCAGTTTACTTGCATTATTCTCATTTCAATCTCGCCGTGGCTCATGAAGTAGATCCACTTATTATCTCCAAATAGTACAAGAGAAAAGATGAACAGAGAAATGTCGTGCCAAAGGTCACACAGTTAATAAGTGGTAAAATCAGCGTTCAAACCCTCACTCCAGAGTCCACCCTCTTAAACTCTGTGCTGTCTTGCCTGTTACTAGTGCATCGTGTGGTTGAGAGCACATACTCTGTAGCTAGACTACCTAGGTTCAAATCCCAGCTCTGCCACTGCCTAGCTGTGTGACCTTGGAAAAACTGTTAAGCTTTTCGGGGCCTCAGTTACATCCCATCTGTAAAATGGGGATAATGATAATGCCTACATCCTAGGATTGTTGTGGGGATTAGATGTGAGGATTAGAACAGGGTCAGTACATGTTAGCTACTTATATCACTCAACCATGAGCTTCTTGAGGGCAGGAACGATGTGTCGTTCATCTCTCTTCTCCAGGCCCATTCACAGTGTCAAACACAGTAAATGAGCAAATGGTTGAAGGAATAAGTGAATAAATTAATGAACAACAGAGAATTGTATTGGATTTGAAAGCTAACTGGACTCATCCTTATGTATGTGTGTAAAGGTATACTCTGTCAGGTGAATAAGTGCATTTCAAACTAAGTCTCTAACTCATTTTCTTTCCCCAAATCTGATGGCAGAATCCAGGGAAGGGATTGTACCTCTAATGTGTTTGCGCCGAATTAAAAAATCCAAGTATTGGATTGAGCCTCATATTTTTTTCCTCCTATGTTATTCAGGCAATCTAGAGGTATTTTGACCTGAAAGAGGTCACTGGTAGTGTGTGTTCACATGTCTGTTGGTTGCAGGCACGTGGGGATTGCAGGCAACACCTTCTAATCTTCTAAGAGGTGATCTGAATTGATTCTCTCCCCACAGAGAATTTTAAGTTAGAAAAAGATGCTTTTTATCTAATCATCCTCAATGTGTGTGTTCTTTCCTGCCATCATTCTTAGTCTTTTGGCAGAAACAGGGAGGTAATAGTATTCAATGTCATTTATCTTAATGTTTTCAGGGCTCCACAAGGAGATGTGAAATATGGGATTGAAGACCTTACAAAAGATCTTTGTTTCTTCCCACAGAAATCTATCATGTTGGGGTTTTGATGAGCTAAAGTAGACCCAGAGGAAGCGTTTCAGTATAGTATGTGGAGTTGAAAATGTACATTAGACTGAGCTCCCACATTAGAGAATTTGCTCATTATTCTCCTCACTGCCCACCCCCCACCCCTGTATCCATTATGGGAATGATAAGAAAAAGCTCTTATTTTGTACAAATAAACTTGCTACTCTAGCACAGAATGATGACTTTTAATGGACCCAACTTAAGAGGTCCAGCCAGCTTGGTGGTGGTGGGTTGGGCCACTGTCTCTCATCCCATTGCCCCTGTTTGTGACTGTCTTTCTTTTTGAAATAACTAGAATGTAAGTAGGTTGAATCCCTAGGAAACCAGAGGTGAGACAGGTCTCCAAGATCATCAGAACAAGCCACTCATTTTGCACACATGGGAACTGGGGCATAAAGAGGGATACAATGATATGTAAAGGTCACTAGTGTCAGAACTAGAAGGGAGGCCCTCCCTCCTCTCAGCAACCTTCATGACTTGTATATACTTCTACTATTGCACACGTGCTTCTGCACTTGAATTACTGTTTCCTTGACATCATCCAACCTCCATCCTAATCATACTAGATGGAGAATTTCTTGAGGAAAAGTTCTATGTCTACTATTCTGAATGCCCTGGGCCTAGAACAGTGATTATTTGGTTCCCAACAAATACAGATTAACAAAATACAAGTCAACCCCTGCAGTAATCCTTCTTCGAGTATCCTGGGCTGAATTCATTTATTTTTTACTCACTAATTCAAAACATTTATTTAGTGCCTCCTCTGTATCAGCTACTATAGTAAATAACAGGGATGCAGAAGACAGACATGGTCCCTGCCCTCACAAAAATGTTAATCACAGCACTTACCACCCATTTTGATAATTATAGTTTATGTGTTTGTCTTCCCTTAGACCTCAGATTCCATGAGAGCAAGATCTCTGTCTTGTCTATCATTGACCCTAGTGCTTGTCACAATATCCAGCTTATAATAACATTCAATTTTAAAAAAGTAAACACTGTTCATTTTAGTATCTTTTCCAACATAACTTGTGAGGAAGAAAAATGTTCAGTGTTTTCCATGTTCTGGGGTATTTTCAGGACTACAGCAACAGCTACTACATATCCTTTTGAGCATCTACTATATAACACCCTGTTTAGTGTTGCACTTGCATCTTTACTGCAAAACTGTAGTCCCCATTCTTAGACGAGACCGGGGTTTCTAATTGGATAAATGACTTTCCCAAAGTCACAAAGCTTCTAAGTGGCAGGACCAGGACTTGAGTCCACATATTTCTCACTGCAAAGCCAAAAACCTTTCCACTATGCAATGTACATTTCCAATGTGGGCAAAGCTGAGAAACAATCTTCTCCATTTTTCAAAACAAGAAACATAAATATTTGAGCTTCTAGGGCAGCCGTAGATGGCTTGAAAGCAAGCAAAAGGCAGACCCTGTTAGGCAGGGACTATCCATTAATACCAGTAAGATATATTGACCCATTACTTGAACATGTTAGAACGATCAGAGTCCCAATATAAAATTCAAAATCTAAGAAAGAAATTTTTCTGAGAAAAATAGCACTCCTGTCCTTATATATTACTAAATTGTCTGTCTTTAGAAGTTACAAATAAAAGTGAGTAAACTGATTTAACATTTTTAAGGCAGCCATAAAAGTAACTGTTGACCCTTTCTAAGCTTTCAGTAATTGAACATAATTAAAAATATTGGGACTGGGGGGAGTAAGTTTTCCTAATTGTTAGAATCCAAATTTTATATAATTACCTGGCCCTATGATCACATTTCAGTTAGTCACAAAACGGACACTTGCATAACTAAACTCATCTTATTTCTTGAAATAACTTCAAAAGTCTAAAATTTTGTATCCAGCCCTTTAGCAGTATCCGACGTAGTTCTGAGTATTTCATTAGCAAAACAGTTATAACACTAAGCGGGATAGCATCTCACTTACTTTTGACTCCAAAATGGAGTGATCAGTAATGCAATTATGTTTCTGTATGTTTTAGCTGTGGAAGATCCTTAGCTAGAGATACAGATGAATTTGTAGAAGAAATTGGCTTTTTGGTATCCCGTGAGTAATGATCACTGCTACAAATTCACCAAGATTCATTGAATCATGGCAATAAATGGGGCCTAGATAATATTAATAGCTAACATTTATTAAGAGCTTTTTGTGTGCCAGGAACTGCGATAAGCACTCTTCATGGATTTAATGTATTCCTTCTAACAGCCCTGTGAGGGAAACACAATCAGCTGGCAAGGTGGAGGCGTAGGGATTTAAGCCAGACATTCCTCCTCAAGAGGTCACATACCCCAATACTGTGCTACACTGATCACACAGAACCAGTTCTTTATTTTGCAAACAAAGAAACAGAGGCTAAAAGACATTAAATGACAAGTCCAAGGTCTCAGGTCTATAGAGTTTACACTAGTTCTCAGCTCAATTGTTCCCCCGTTCAATGCAATTTTTTTCTCTCTAGTTGTGTTATTGAAGGACTTACTGAATTTTCATATTCCTACAAAGTAAACTTTTTCGGCTCCTTCCTCCATATCTGGAGTACACTTACCTGTACTGGACTGAACAATTCCAGAATCTACTGTTTGTCCAAGAAGATCATACTGGTTTAGGCGTGACCCATCTTCTGCTACAACCACTGAGCGTGCTGGCTCTCGGGTCCACTCATAAACAACTTCTGCTCTCGTATAAGCATCTGAAAGGAAAGAATAAAAAATGGTCCATGTGTTTTGTCACTTTGCTTCTCCTAATTAGTTGGTGTGTTCTGTTAGCTTCATATTTTCTATTGCATGGTTCCAGAGCTCAGGCTTGGAAAGGAGAACCTGTATCCCTTAGTTTAGGAAAACTAAAATGTATTTTCCCAATTCATTTGATTATCTGTTCACTCTCACGACAAATGGTTATTAAGCATCTGCAAAGGACAAAGTACCTTGCGGCGGACATAGTTGTGAACATAACAAACAAAGTCCCCTGGTCTTGTGGAACATGCATTGCAGTAGTGGGGACAAAGATGGCTAAGCTAATGAATATATAATTCCAAGTAGTGTTGAATGCAATAAAGCCACACACAACAGGTGAGGGGATAGAGAATGAAGGGGATGGGGTCTATTTTAGTAAGGGACTCAGAGAGGGTCACTGAGGAAATGTTGTTGATACAAATGCATGACAGAAACCAGAGAGTGAGCCACTTGTCTTGGGGAATAGTACTCGGTATGGGCAAACTAACAAGCTCCTTCCTTGTGGGCAGGTAAAAGCTTGACATGTTTGAGAAAGAACAGGAAGACCAATGTGTCTAGAGTGAAGTGCATGAGAGGTGAAATGAGGTTAGAGGCAGTAGCCTGGGTCCAGATTATGTCAGGCCAGGGGAAGGTCATGATAAATGTGAAAAGTAACACTGGAAATCTTACTGAGCATCCATTTTTAAAGAAAGTCTGATTTTACTTCCTTTTTAATTAATTATCCTGTTTATAGATATGTATGATGATGATGATGATGATGATGGTGATGATGAGTTAGACCATACAGCTCTTTACACTTCTCAATCATTTTCATTTGCCATGTCACTTTTTAACCTAGCCATCCTCCTATAGGAGAGGTTAGGTAGTAATCCTGATGTTTAATTCAGGAAGGTTGGGGGAGGAGGTATACAGAGCAAGAGAGAAGGAGAAGGAATTCCATAGCTTTTCTAATTTCTAGTCACAGAACACTCACTTTACATAGGTTGAAACAATGGTACATACTCCTCTGTTTAGACGTCGAGTGCTATCAAACATTTAAGGCATACCTCATTAGCAAAAGCAAACTATTTCCAGGCATTTTGAGAGGAAGATACAATAACAAAAGCTGGTCTTACTGTGAAAGCTTTACCCCTTGGCCAGCTCCTCCATTAGAGACAGTAGGCACAGTGCCCAGGGCCTACAATACTTTTAGCAGGTACAGTAATGTTTTAATTTCTTTTAAAATCAGAAGAAAAAAATGAATATAATCTAACTTGAATTATATTCACCTTTATATCAACATAGTTATAAAATAAAATTAAAATAAATTTTGAATATATATTTTTGGAGGAATGGCCCACAAAGGCAAAAGTGTTTAGGCCCATATAAGTCATAATGTGTCCCTACTTGACCCAATCCCCAAACCAAGGTAACGATGCTTGGGTGTTTTGCCAAATCTGTATTTGTCCAAGCTAAAATATTATGAGATGTAAAATGACGTTTGTCTTCTTACCGGAATATGAAAATGCCCAAAATAAGATGTGAGCCCGTGCCCCTCATTCTCTCAACCAAAGCTTCTTAAAGTGACCACTTCTGTGTGGGGTGAATGATACAGAAATATGTGGTCAGTGTTCCCTAGATTTTGTGTGGGTGTTCTGTCTGCTTCAGTATCATTTCTGGACCAACTTACAATCAGATATCTTTTTAAATAAATTTTTGCAGAAGTTTGAGAGAATATACTGGCAATTAATTTAGCGGTTATTGTTTCTTTCATGAAACGTGAGTTACAAATGGATAATTTTGGAATTTGTCTTCATTGCCTTTTCTTTCTTAATTTTGGTTGTCCTCATTGACTTTTTTCTTCACTGAACTAGTCTTTTATTTATTAATTTATTATTTATTTATTTATTTTAGGCTTTATTGAGATGCAATTGACAAATAAAATTGTAATATATTTAAAGTGTACAATGTGAGGATTTGATATACATATACATTGTGAAAGGATTCCTCCCATTGAGTTAACACATCTCATTGACTCAAAAAAATTTTGAAGCATTTCATCATCATATGCAGTAGGAGGATTGCATTTGTTAGGAGGATCTAAAACTTTATTTATTTAAAAAACAATCCCTTTGAAGAAGGCAGAGCACAGTAGTTTGAGAAGTACCATATTGCTTACATTGTAAATACCTATATTCTGTAAAATGTTCTTCTGATCATGATAAATTCTTATTTTTTAAGTGGAAGGGTCTTACCTAGGAAGACATAGCAAGTTTATGGTAACATAGAATCATTGACCGTTAATGTGGTAGGACTTTAAAGGTCATATGGTTTATCTCATTTTACAGATGGCAAACTGAGGCACAGAAACATTAAATGATTTTTTTAAGGGTGCATAGCTACTTAGTGGGAAAACTGAGATTAGAACATAGAATGGCATTCATTCTACTCCACTGTTGTTAGTAAGGATTTTCTAGGCAAAAAAGCCAAGCAAGGATACTTGGTGGTCCCATAATTAGTGATGAAGCCAACTGCGTCATTTCATAACAAATTAAAGCTCTTGCTTCTGTATCACACTGTCATTAGCAACAGTGCCTGGACCCTATCTCTTTATACCTTGTCATGTGTTGCCAATGGGCTGCCAATATAGTTGAAGAGGGAAAAAATGTGTTGTCATCAACTTCTCATTTCATAGAATTCATTTCTTGCAATTTCTTAGAAAGTCCATTGTGCATGAAATTTAACATAAACATGACATAGTTGTGAAAATGGAGATTACTCATTGTTCATGTCTCTCAATGGAAATCTAAAATGTAGAGTAAATTCACATGATGAAAATTGGTGTTTTAAGACATAGAAGACAGATATACCTAAGGCCTCACAATAGGTGGTATATCTCATTCTTTCTTCATTTCAGTATCTAGAAAATAGGTCCTGTGAAAACGTCCCTGATTTAAGACTATTCCACATAAAGAAAAGAAGACTAAAAGGAGTCTTCAACTACTTAGTCAAAAATGTTAAGCTCAGATTTCAAATAAATCAGCAGATTACATAAAAAAAATTAAAAATTAAAGACAAAAAGGTTTTGGTTGGGGTTATGAAAGAAACTTTGTGGTGATGCCAACTGGGAGCATGGACTTAGTACCAGAACAGCATCTACTAATTGATACTATCACTTCACTTTTATGGGCCTTTGCTTTTCCATTTGTACGAGGCAGGCATGCTAAATAATTTCTAAAGTTATTTATTGTTCAGAATTCATTTAAATTTCTACTTATCCCTTTCTCCTCATGTACAAGGCACTGTGCTTGATCGTCAGTCAACAAACCATCATTTATCAAGTCCTTACTAGATGTAGTACTTGCCTGGATATTACTGTCAGAAAGTAATCTGAATCTCTTCTTTTAGAATCAAAGCCTTAATTTGTATTTTCCTCAAAAAGCAGTTGAAAGAGGTGAGCTGCATCATGCACATTGTCTTCAGGTTCTCTGGCCTTAGGAAGAGGGCTTTATCCCTAATGGGCAGACAGTGTAATTTAGCTCTGACAGTCGGAAGCCAGAGGAGAGTGGTAAGGAAAACCTCTGCCTTTCCCAGTGTGGTTCTTACCAACACATGGATGAAGCTGCTTCAGACGCTTCATAAACATTTATGACATGGTGTTCTACTAAATTATTGCAAAATCCTCTCACTTATCTCCTGTTTACTCTCTTCTCTGATATTTTGGCAAGGTGTTTGCTTCAAAAACTGGGTCAAAGCATTTTCAGCCCACTTGTGCCTCAGTTTCTTCCTCTCTGAAATGTGCTAGTTAGGCCAGGTCAGAGAAACGGCTACACAATGAATGGACCGCCACTGCTCTTCTCACGCCAGTGGCAGGCAGCGGTCATTAGCCATGGTGCTCTCTCCTGCTGAGCATGTGCCCTCTGAGCCTACTTTTCAATGCTAAGTCTTCTCTGTTTAACTCCCCACAGGTCTTAAACCCTCTTTTCCGAGGTCATGTTTTCTGAGACTTAAACACTGAAGGGACATTGAAAACCTGATTATTGTCATCTTTATTCTTTCAATAAATATTTATTGAGTGCCTACATTGTATTAGGCTCTATGCTAGGAAATGCTGAGCAAAATAGATCCTGCTCTCATGGAGTTTACAGTCTCTAGACAATAAAAATGCTAACCAATCAATAAAACAAATAATTATTTCTTTGACAAAGAGTTTAAACTAAATACCGTGTGACCAAGAAGACGGATGGGCCTGTGTGCAAATTTTGATAAGGTCATCAGGGAAGACCCTAGGAGATGATATTTATGCTGAGATGTGGAGAGTTTACAAAAAGCCAGCCATGCTCAGTACCAAGGGAAGAGCAACCCAGGCAGAGAAAAGAGCAAGGGCAAAGGCTCTGAGGTGGAAAATAACTTACTTATTTTTCTTTGACTTCAGTTTTCTTAATGAGATACTATTCGTTTTCTACTCACTGTCTATTCCCTTCTTCCTAAAATACCTCCAATTTTCTTCAGAATGACAATGTGAATAGCTAAAAATATCTCTTCTCAGCCTCCTTTGCAGTTAGTTAGCATTGGCAATATGACACAGCTTTGATTAATGACATATGAGAAGACATCTGTTAGGATTTAAGGAAAGCGTTTATCTTTTTCATACAGGCACTACTCCTTTCTTCTTTGCCCACTAATCCTTTTTATCTTGAAAGCAAATGCAATGGCTGGAGTTGCAGCAGCCATTTTGTAATCAGGAAGAACATTTAAGGACATCTTAAGATACCATCCTTGTTAAGATGCAGAACTAACCAGCAATCAACCAGCAATCACTTACCTTCATATACCTTATGTGAAAACATAAACCCCTCTTTTTTTCAGCTATACTCACTGCTTGAAAGCATTGCTGACTAATATACTAAACATATAATTGATTGTCCAAAACAAGATATTTTGAAAGCAAAAGAGGGCACTATGAGTAGTTATACCAGGATATTAGGCATAAATCAGTAATGTTCCAGGCAAACTATGATGCATGATCTCCCTAACTATAAAGTTATTTTATGGATTAGATGAGCCGATGCATATACAAATGTGTAATATACTGCCTGGCATACAAGTAACACATAATACACAATATTATTATTAAAAATGGAACTGGTAATCAGGAGAAAACATAATAGTCCGTGGCATAGAACATACATTAAATTGGGAAAAGAACGGGGAGAAAGGAGTTATCACCAAAGGCCTATTTAGCTGACAGTTGTTGAAGTAGCTTATCCTTGGGTTTCAATATAGAATGAGATTTATAAATAGAGAAAGTTATCTCTCCATGACTAGGGCTGCTAGGAGCCTGAAGCCCTTTGCTATTTTCTTTACTTGCTGTCTTCCTACACTACCACTATTTTTCTTTTATGAATCATATCTTCACCAAAATAGTTGCTCAGACTGCCTGTCTAGTGAGAACAGAAAGCTGGTTAGGTAGTCCAGGAGTTGACTCAGTCCTTGTACGTAACTTCCCTGCAGGAAACCAGGAATACATTATTCCCACTCACTTTGTGCATGCACACTAGTCAAAAGCAGAAGGCTGGAGGAAGACCAGAGAACCTGACGCTGCTGGCCACTGTTCTCTTGGCTCCTCTGACGTGTGCCTGCATATTTTCAACTAGCAGAAACCTAGAAAGTTATTGTATAGGGGATTTATCTAAGATACCTTCCAAAGCATTAATATAGCCTTGAATTTTATGGGATATCCGAACAAATCTAGAACTTTTTTAAGATGATGATTAGGATAAATTCTTTTCTGGCTACATCTTTTAAATGTAGGCTTCTTTATTAAGAAACACCTAATTATTGCCACCTACCAATATTTCCAATCTGATAAACAAGTTGAATTATTCCCAAGGTCAAATAAGTGTCAGTAATGATATAAAATAAACACAAGGTTCTCCATTTATTGGAAAGAAGCTGCTATCTATGAGGTATAAGCATCCATACTCCACTTGTTTTTCTATGAATACCACTTCCACAAAGATAGAATTTTTCCACTAAATAGTTACATTCATTCTTTCTAGTCCAGAAGGTAGGGAATAACCCCTTCCTGAACAACATTAAAAAGTACAGTCAAAGATTATTACTTATAGAAAGTACTTACAGCAAATAACTATTTAAACTTTATTGATGATCTTCATCTGTCTCTCTAACAGATATAACCAATTGGAGGTTTCTTGCTTAAAGACTTTAGGCTTTATAAGCATAAAAAAAATTAAATTAAATTTACTCACAGCTTCCAAATTTTAGTGGGCAGGCATGGGCATCCATAGGGAAGTCTTCCAAATGCATTGGACATTCAGCTCTCACCGTTAGCCTTGTCGATAAAGGGAAAAATAGGATACAGACAAGAGCCCTATAGGTTACATATTTCTTGATAAATACAATTGGGATCTTACTAACTATAGCAAATATATTAACAAAGCAGGAGAGACATGCACAAACCACAGCGCTATACTGAGCTGTTGATAATCAAATGATCCAAAAGGAATTATTTACAACAATGACTGGATTCTATTCATTTTTTTGTTTGTTTTCAGGAAATAAGTGACATCTGATTTTATACGATGGGCAAGAATTGCTAATGTTTTCCAAAACAAGCGTCATCAACTAACCCACCTAGCTACAGCAAATCTTTTTGACAATAAAACTGGATGTAAGCAAATAAATGCTTGCCAAAATACTAATTCATCCTTGGCTGAGATGAAGACATGGATGGCAAGGAAGAGAAGAGAATTTCTCCTTTCCTAAGTGCAGCTCTTCCTACCTCCTTCTCTAAAATAGCACAAAATGCATAAAACAACAAAGGAACAGGTGAAGGAGAAACTGTCCTCAGCTTTGTGAAATTGACATTAATGCAAAATCTCCTTGAGAGTTTATATGTGATCTCACTATTTTCCAACCATTTAGTTTGATTTACAAATCCACTGCCTAATTGAAGCCAGCACTTTGCTCTGCTTCTCTTTAGTCCCTAGCTTCCCGGAATGTGGATTCTATTTACATTTGAGAAAGGGTAGTTAAGAAAGGAATTCACTAAAATATATTTTATCTCATTTGGTGGAATTACGAGGGATTTTATACCCAAATTCCTCACAGGATTTTTAGAAAATATATTTATCCATTTTATTAAGTAGCTCAAGAAATGTGGTAGGATAGCTTTATAGCCAGTAAAATCATTAAATGATTATAATATTGAATAAAGCAAATATGAAATGAGTAAATTAATGATTAAATTTGCATTGTTAAGTCAAATTATTAAGGAAAGTAATAACACATTAGCAAAGGTGGTGTGAAATTTATCAAATGAAGATATAAGCTAGTTATTGATGAAGAACATCGCATATATCAGAAACGATTAATTGGTAAACTATTCAGTATATGCAAATCCCTCCCCAGAAAATTGCCAGCTGGGCGGAATGAATACTGGATTTAGGTATTTTACAAGGGGAGACTATTTCAAATTTTAAATTTTAAATATAAATAGATCCTACTTGGATGATCTGGAAAAGTCTCAACACGTCTGTCCACTGATCCCCTATTTTCTTTGTCTCTTTTGGGATTTCTCATTCTTTAAGTTCTATTACACTCTTACTCGTTGTGTCCAACATCTAAAATGGCTCTTACAGCATTTTTTTCTTTCTTTTTCATTTGGATGTTTGTGTATAAAAAGCTAGGAATTCTAGCAGCTTTCTCCAAAAGCAAAATATCACTCTATTCCCATGCTAAACAGAATCTACTAAGTCTAGGATTTTGCCTTCATTACCTTTTCATACCAAAGGAATAACTGAACAACCTGAATTGCGAAATGCTGGCCAGATCTATAAAAACAACATTCTAACAAGTCATCTGGGTAGAAAATAACTGGTTCCCTTAAGAATGAGTCCTGGACAATTCTTAATTTCTCATACAAGGAATACTTTTAATCATCTCTTATTTTTCTTTAAGAAAACTTTTTGAAACTTTGATTCATGTGTCCTTCATTCAACTATAAACGAATGATTGGTATCTAGGTGCAGGGCTTTCCAGTAATCTCAAAATGGAGGAAATGTTTATAAAGCAGAAATATATACGTAGTCTTCAATTTAAGCAAAATTAAGAATATCTATACTCAGTCTAGCAATATCATTGTGAATTCATACTCTTCTTCAAAATGTATACTCCCACATGAATCTATGATTTTTAAGACTTTTGAACTTTCCCTGTTTTCATTTTTTTCCCTTCCTTTTAAGTAGAAATATTTTCAGACATATGCCTTGAGATACCTTCTGGCAGTTTAATCTAGACCTTACTGGAATGGAGGATTATAAGAGGTTAATAGTAGGGAGAGGAAGTCCCTCATATTGAATTAGAGCATGTTGGAGAGATATATTGCATTACTTAATATACATCATAAACATGTTTTTTCATTTTATCTAATCATTTTACTTAACACTTTAATACTTGAACAATATTTTAGCCAATTTATTTTTCATAGTAAAGTAATTATTAAAGTCGAAAAACCGGGAAAACGGGAAACCAGATGCCCTACCATGGCCCATGAGCTTGACGATCACCTACACGTGAAAGAGAAAGAAGGACAGAAAGATTCCAGAGCGGAAGCGCAGTCCTCCTTACCTCATGGTGTACAACAGGGTGCCGTCCTCCGTGATCCTCAGGAGTTTGTTAGGCATGGTCATGTTGTGCGCCACTGACTTCTTTCCATTGTGGAAAAACGTATCCGGAGTCCAGATCTTACTTGCCATTAGGTTATTCAACCGGAGAACTGTCATGGGTCCTTTAAATTTTAACCTTTCATCCTTCCAGCTTTGACGGAAAAATACATCTATTGTATATTCCTAGGCAATTTTGGAAAATGGCAAAGAGGTCACTGTGCTGTATTTTGCAATGCAAATAGCTTACACAGACAATGCATAATTTTTGCAACTGTAAAAGCAAAATGTGAGCTAGGTGATGTTTCTAGAAGTAAACTTGTGGTGGTCTGTACATATTGATGTCAGGTGAATTATTGGTTGGTATAATCACTTTTTAAAATATCTTAAATGCCTGAAATATTTCTTGGTCAGGAAAATTCTGCTGATTATCTCCTCAGACATGTGAGAGGAAAATAACACCCTACTCCCACCCCACCTCCACCACACCAGCACTAGAAAAGATAGAATTTATTGCAAATAAAAACAAAACTCATGGTAGAGGTTATTACATATAGGAAAATGTTTAAATTAGACAATTCCAGTTATACAGATAAAGCATAGTGTTCTGGGGGGCCCTCCCCTGGTCTCAGAAAAGCTCACACCCAATCTGAAATCATCTATAACGTGGGCGTGACAATCCTATCTTTTTTTGGCTAAGTAAACATTTTTTTTTTCACAGACAATGTATATAGAATTTCAATTCTCCCACACAAAGAAGAAGATTATGAAAATAAGGAATTTGTTTCACTGGTAATTTGGATCTTTTCCAAGAAAAAAAAAAAGAATGCAGAATATGCGGGTGTGTCAGTGTGTGTTTGTGAGTGTATGTGTGTATAAGACACACGAGCAATGTGTGAAGCTCATCATCGTTCACAGCCAGGGAATCTACTTATTTGAATAAACACAGGACTCCTTATGGCAATACCCAGAGACGAACATCTGCTAATCCGAAAACAAGCAAATGTGACTTACCAGCTCCTAAAATTGAAAAGGGTAATATCCATCTTTCTTGCAGTACTTGGTACACTGCCACTAAATTTGGAACTCAATGGTTTGAAATAAAGATGACCACATTCTCCATTAATCTTAGGGTGCTCCAAACTAGAAGGAAGACTAACTTGAAATCGTCATGCTATATTTTCTTAATCCCCCATACCCTGATGCATCAGAAAGCTGTGCTTTTTTTAAATCTTGTATATATCATTTTTAGAACAGGCAAAATAAATAATGTCTGTGTGTAGGTGTTTTGTGCATGAATTTACCTGTCTCTTTCCCAGGGTTTAAGCAAGATTGGGTAAAGACGGAATGAAGGTTTATCCCTCTGGTACACGTTTGGTATGGCTGAGACCTCACTCATCAAGTAACTAACAATTATTATTGGATAGTTTATAATGCACCAGGCACAGTGCTAAATGCTGACTGAGATAGAAACAAGGAAGTATAACATGATGCCAATCTATCTTGTTAGGCAAAAGTTGTTGGTTAGATTTTTCTGTGTCTGAAAGTATCAAATGAAAGGCACTAGAACATGACACAGGAATTTACTCATCAAGAGACATTTCTTAAGCATCTGTTAAATTCAGTGGAGAGAGAAACTGTTTAGACTTGGATGCCATATGAAAAACTCATGGAGGAGTAGCATGGGCATAGAATGGTATTTTCCACGGGGAAAGAAATGGGGAGGGAGCCCGTGGCTTACGTCAGGACGTGATACAGAGTGGCAGTGCTTGCCAGGGAAGCAGAGTGGATGGATTCACTCTGGGTTGTGCATGTGCTCTTCTCTGGACAACAGACAAGCTTATGAGATAGGGGTGCGATAATGATGGTATTTCTATTACTCAGGAATCAGCCACATAAGCTCTGTTCTCTGTCCAACTGAACTACTTTCACTGGGTCAACAGTAGAGGGAATGGCCACTTGGAAATCAAGGTTCCAAGAATGTCTAAACTGGCCATGTTCCTGTGGATCTAAAAATTTTGTTCATTTGTTTGCTTGCTCCAAGGAGATTTTTGAAAATAAACTGTTAAATATAAAATAAAATGAATTTATTATCAAATCTTTGACAAGATATATCCCAAAGGCAATGATTCCAAAAAATTACAACAAAATTTGCCAAAGCCCTGATGTTTACATGTTTATCGTGTTTACAGCCAGCTTTACTCACCTGTGCTAATGGCAGACAATGAAATCCCCAAATTCATTTAAGATATTCTCCCTTCAGTTATTATATTGGTCACACAAACGTGTAAGCACACACACACGGAGCAAAATTAACTACATAAGCTTTTACTTCCATGTTCCCCTCTGTTAGAACTAGAAACGAAAAGTGAAATAAAAGGAGTTGATAGTGACCATGACCAGATCCTGCCTAATCAAGTGTGTAAATATTTGGTCTCCCATTTCCTAAGAACTGCGCCTGCAAGATTGCCATGGTAACAGCAGGCGGCTCTCAGCATGACCTTGCCCTCGTGATCACAGTTCATTAGACCAAGATGGGCCAGAACCCCTTCTTCAGGAAGTTGGCAGAAGGAGGAGAGGGCAGAGCCTTTAGCATGATGGTTACAAATGTAGGTTCTAAACCTGCTAACTAGAATTGAATTGTCCGTCTGCCAGATGAATGGCCTCAGGTCATTTTCTTACCTTCTCTAAGCCCCAGTTTCCATCTATAAAGAGGGGATCACGGTAGTATTACTTCACTTGCCTATGGTAAGAAGTGAGTTAATACAAGTGAATAGCTTGCAAGAATGTCTGGAATATAGGAAGTTCTCAGTAAATGTTAGAAGTCATTATTTATCTCCTTTTTTTATCAACACAAATTTATATTAGATTTCTACGGAGCTGGGAAGGAAAAAGTGCTATTTCTTTGGAAGGGTGGTATAGAACAGGAAACCTGAGGAAAGTGAGAAGGTGGTCATAACCAAGCAAAGCAAAAACAGAAGGCAAAAGGAAAGACTCCACAGAGGAGTGTCTGAACAAATAGGAAGATTTAGTGATGACTCTGTTCAAGATTCAGTGTTCCAGCCCCCACCACTCAAGTGAAAAGTCTCTCCAAGTTACCCTGTTCGATAGAATACATCCCTGGAGAATGTAAGCCTTACTCTGAATACTGGGACAAAACATCCATTATGTTCCTAAATAAATATTGTATTGAGGTGTTCCCGTTTGCACCATTTGTTACCATCTGTGTGTGCTTCGATGTAATACATTTTAAGCACTATGGAAAGCAGGGCTCTAGGATTGTACTGCCTGGTTATTTCTGTCAGAACCTGGTGCCCTGGGAATGTACTATTTGATTGCCAATTAATGGTTTTTAAAATAAAGGTAAGGAGTTGTCCTAATTTTATTTTCTATTCCAGATGAAGTCAGAGGCTTTGGGAGCTGTGGAGTCCCTGGAGACAGACAGCCTGAGTTCAAGTTGCTACCTAGCCGGGTCATTTTCCTCCTTTGGAAAATGTGGATACTGATAATAGTTAACTAAAATGTTTGCCATGAGAATTAGATGAAATATGATCTATAAAATTCTTAGCATGTGCCTAACGTATTGCAAGCATTCAATAATGTTGAATGTTGTTATGATTATTATTATTAATTAGGGATTTTATTAGTTCTCACTTTAAAAACTACAAAGCTTTTCTTGTCTTGAAAAACAGCTTTGTTATTCTGCCTTCTAATTTTGATAGCCTCTAAATCATACTGCTCTTTCTTATGCATAATTCTCCCATAATTTGGTTTAAATGATTAATCTTCTCAAACAAAATGGTCAGGTACAATTTCCACTAACCACTTAGCAAATCAGTTGCAGACCTGTGGACAATCTGATCCTTTGAGAGAACAATTCAAATACTGCCCGGTTTGGGCGTTTTAGGCAATAGGGCATATCACTGGCTTAGACATTCTTCCTTCTTCCTATACGATATTTGACCAAAGGCCAAGTGTGAAAAGGAATTCGTGACAATCATAGGGTTAATGGTGTGTCCAAATCCTATTGTGCACCTTTAGTCTAAAAAAAAAAGACATCATTGATTTCTTAAACACAGTTAATCTGAACCCATAACTCAAAGGCACACCAAGTATTTTTCAAGAGAAAAGTTTTTTTTTGAGGAAGATTAGCCTAGCCCGGAGCCAACATCCGTTGCCAATCGTCCTCTTTTTTTGCGGAGGAAGATTGGCCCTGGGATAACATCCGTGCCCATCTTCCTCTACTTTATATGGGACGCTGCCACACATGGCTCGACAAGCGGTGCGTCGGTGCTCTCCTGTGATCCGAACCTGTGAACCCCAGGCTGCCAAAATGGAGCATGTGAACTTAACTGCTATGCCACCCTGCCGGCCCCTCAAGAGAAGAGTTTTTGATGGCATATAGCTTTATTTGGGCACTCTCCCTTAGTAACTCTTATTGAGCATCTACTCTTTGTGAGGCATCATGCTAGGTGCTGGAGATAGAGAGAAGAGCCCTTTTTAATTATTATTATTATTATTAGGAGGAGTAATATCATTATTGATGTGTGATGTTTGTAATGCTTCATCACTTCTCTTGATGTTTCCATCGATGAGAAAAGATCCTCACCAGTGTACAGCTTCTGAATGCTCTCCATTCCCTCACACTCTTCTATTTGGGGAAGGGAGGAGGGAGGAGTAATTTAATTTGATGGGTGAATCTGGAAGGAGAAATCCGTCTTGCCTGTCTCAGTCTCTTCCTCTTGTCTTTTCCATTTTGGATGCTGGCTGTCCATAAGACTCACAAATCCTGCTGTGTTCCTTCATGCTAGAACTTTTACATGGACAATCTACACCCTGGCAGAGGTAGGCCAACACTGCCTGTTGACTGGGTCGGTTAATCTGGCTGATCCTGATATTTACTCTCTGGAAATCCACTTGTCTGCAGATATAAGCTACCTTCTGCGATATCATCATTACTAGTAATAAAGATGATATTCTCATTTTCCATAGCCCTTACTCTATTGTTTTATTTCTCAAAAGGTTCAGAACTCAGGTAGGGAAGAGGGTGTTATTTTTTGAGTCCCGTAAGACTTTAATTTTTTAAAGATGATATAGACTCCTAAACCTATCACCAAATAAGTAGTAGTTCAACACTTACTGTAAACCAGCAATGCACTGATAGCGTGAGGAATGTGAAATAAGTGTGTGTTTTTTTGCCATTTTTTGGCATCACTTTAGGAAAATAAGACATTTATGTAAGAGAAATAACTTTAGAAAACAGTACTATGTATGGGACCAAAAGCTAAATTGTATTTTACAGTCAATAAATGTGATTAGAATGCAGAAAGAAAAAGTTAATTTGCTATTGGATTAATAAAAAAATGTTTTCATCAAGTATTTGAGTCTTGGTTTGGGCCTTTATGGAAATATAGGATTTAGATGGGTGAAGAATAGAGGAAATTTCCATGAAGAGTACATGGCATGATGAAGAGTTCAGAGGTAAAAATAATAATAATTTTATTCATTGAGCACTATCGATAGACATTTTAATTACATATCTCATTTAAAATTTCTAACAATGTTACAAGGATAGGTAATTTTAATAATATACCCACTTCAGAGACTTTGAGCCTTGCAAGCTTAAATGATTAGCCCAAGTCATGCAGCTGGTAGTGGTGGGGTTTGAATTCCACCAGCCTGAATCCTAGAGCCAGTCCTGCTAACCCCCGAGTGGTATTACCTCACAGAAAGTAGCACTTACGCAAATGACTAAAGTCTGTAGTCAATACTGGCAACGGGTAAGGACAAGTGGTAAAATAATTTATGGGTTGTATCACACAAAGGAGTTTAAATTTGACCTTAAACCTGACTGGGATCTACTAAACGTTCCTACTTAGAAAAGTAGCATGAGAGAATAGCGCTGTGGGAAGACTAAGTTCCAACATGGGAGAATCTCAGTAGGTCCTCAGAGAGCGATCAATTTAGCAAAACATATTGTATCATACAGGATTTCAATAAAGTGGTCTACGGACTAACCACAATGACAAAATGAGTTGCCAGAGAACTAAATCCACAATTATGATAGCTTTTATATCTCTATGTCTTGCATAGTAATAATGGCTGACATTTTTGAGTGCTTATTATATGCCAAGAATTTTTTAAGTGCTTTTCATGTATTAATTCATTTAATATTTGTGATAACTCCATGAAGTATTATTATTCCTCCCATCTTACACATGAAGAAACTGAGGCAGAGAGATATTAAGTAACTTCCCCAAGGATACACCTTTGTAATTGGAGGAGGTGGGATTATAAACCCAGTCATTCTGGTTCAGAAATCTGTATTCTTAACTACCACTCTGCTGTCTCTCATATGCTCTGCTGATTCTAATTTGCATGGTGGGTACATTTCATTACCTGTCTTAAGATGTAAAATATCTAATTATCCTGAGCCAGCATTTCCCAATGTTTGACCCACAGCGTACTAGAGCTACAGAATGTTAACAAGCATCGCATGACAAATATGACTGGAAAACACTAGATTAAATGTAGTTAAACAGGTTTTCTTACTTCAGGACTTGTCAGAGCTTTTACCCCGCCAAAGTGGATGCACTTGAATTTCTACACTTTGAGAAATGCTGGTCTAAGTTGATATTTTCTGTAACTTTTATTCTGAATAATCTGAGCTACTATGAAATCAGAGGACTTTTATGTTAGGATGGTGTCAACAAAAAGGCGTTTCAAAAATAATATTCGATTATTATATCTTTGGAATATTCACAATGATGTGTCTTCACGGCCTCTTTATGATTTTTTGCTTATATAGGAGCTTGGCTGTTATGAGTTCAGAAACATTATATAACATCTACAGAGCTGTACTGATTTACCAATTCTCATCAGATAGAAGAGAAATTCATGTTAATTTATTTGGGTTGGGAAAACAAAGAATAGGTATGCACTCATTTTATTCTCACTCTTGGTAATAATTTAATGAATGCCTTAACTATTTCTTTATCTAATTCTGGTCAAGTATTCACTCAGCTTTTTGAACCATTTCTCCTTTTCAGCCAAAAATAATTAAGAAATCATGATGTTTATGGCTATCCTACAACAGTGCTGGCTACCCAGAAATCTAGCGTCAACATGTCCGCCTAACTAAAATGTAGATTAACTTGTACTATCTGGCTTACAGAACATAAACCAAGGGAAAGCAATCATTTCCAGGATGGAGAAAAAGAAGACTTCAGTTGATAACCATGAATAGGCCTGGTCTGGGAAGTAAATGGGTATTTTCTATTATATAAATATTATATACATATTATATATTACATATTACACACACATATAGACACAAAGATATGGCTAAGCTATTCCAAGTTGCTCACTAAATACTTAGTCTATATTTTTCTTTCAAAAGTTAAATTTAGAAAATACCCCAAGAAAACCAAAAACGCAGTGTCACTTACCATATCATGGTCTGAAACGGGTCCGAAGCTGGTGACGAAGATGTCAGTCTTCACTTCAGTTACACGCTCTGATGAAGCAGGAAATTGAGACAGTGAATGTCTATCAACAGTCCTTATTAGATCTCACCACCACATCCTCACACCCAAAGGGGAAATTCATTGGCTTTGATTAGCTATTTCTAAAATTGGTCCACTGTGTAGTCCTGATAATTTACTGCTTACACATGAAATTTCACAGTTAATATTTTTCAGTGGAGAACGGAGCTTAAATATGCCACTTTGGGAGGCAGAGACTTTATGGAGAAGTCAGCTGCAGCTCAATAAATTCTTCAAGAATGGACACACTTTCCTAAATGATACCAAGCCATTTCACATTGTAATAAAAATATGTTAGCATATGGGTATGGGTTGAGCTTAAATATTCTCACACAGCTTACCAGATCCTCCAGGTGTGTAGGCTACTCTTGGGAAGCATACAGAGTACTGTAGCGAGCTCTATTAACTCTTTAAGGACTCAAGGGTATAATTTATAATTGATCGCTTTCTGGCACTAAATTATAACTGAATTATCCAAATTACTCCCTGGAAAAATCTGACAATCTATATAAGTATCTTCAATTTTGAGGATGAGAAGAACATATTACACACAGAAAAAGTTCATTTACTAGATTCCATTTCAAGTTCAACGTGATTTTATTTTATTGGTCTCTGAGACATATATATTAACCAATAAAACATATTTATTGTAGTTTGGTGACAACTGAACACAGACATTTTCTACGAAATACAGTCACTCACCAAAGAAAATGTTGCTTGCATAAAAGGAAACAATTTGTTGAGAGGTGAGAACAGAAAACATGACTTCGTAATGCTCAACTTTAGCTTTGAGAAATAATGGTCAGTATCTTAAGCAATTCATTTCATTTATCAGGACATTTGTATCTCTGGCATAAGACATTAAAAAGGTGATCCAATATACGCAATAATGAATTCTTTTGAAAATCAAGAATTTTATCCTTCAGCAATTCACTTGTAAACAGTTAATACTTTCAATATAAATTTCTCTCAAGGAGGCCATATGATACACTACACATAATGTCTACCTTAAATGATAAAATAATTGGGAGGTGGAGATAGTCCCTTCAATAACCAATCCAATGTTTTTTGGCTTTTTTTGGTAATCAAGTTTATTGGCTCCAAAGTGCTTAAATGAGCCCCTTGACATAAAAATTATCGGAGGTTTACCCTTTAAAAACTTCAAAATGGAGGACACAGTTTGAGATAAAGAAAAATAGAATTGTATTTTTAGAACTCACTTCCAACCTCAGCTTTAACATTCTGCAGCAACTGTGTAACTTGAGAGGAACAGCCATCAGCAATAAGTCTCAGGTGTATTAACCATTCGCCTCTTAGACTGGTCCCCATTCTCACCCCTTCTAGCAGTCATTTCCCCAATATATACATGTCTCTCTCTATTGCACACTCTCTTTCCATATAAATTTTTTACGAGATAGACTCTTTTTCTTAGTTTAAACATATGTTATTTCTTAAGACTCTATCAAGAGGTCATACTTTATTAGAATGTCAGAACTGACTTTCAATTAAAAATAATACTAAGAAGAAAATATATACTATCTATTCACAAAAGCTAGAATTTATCTGATTAATTGAGCTCATTTTTGTCCTCTCTTTTCCAGCATTTTCCTTTCCAGATCAAGCAAAGGAGCCATCACTTGAATTTTCTTTGATATAATAAAATATGCACTTATTGTCGTGAAAAAAGTACAAAAAGAAAGATAACAGATAATAGAAAGTTGGGTATATTTTCATCCTAAATTCCTCTGTACCAGGTATGCCCCTTAGTGGAAATGATTTTATTTCTTATTATTTACAGATTAATTTCTTGTAATTAAAAGCACCGTAAATTATGTGATCAAGGAGAACCAGTATCTACGTTTTCTTTCTACATAAGTCTTGAAATAGATCCTCCTGTTATTTATTTATTTTGCAATTGGTTGACTCCACCTCATTTTGTTTCCAAGGTTGAGTTTCAGTTCTCTCCAGATTATAAATGCTAAGACTTATGGTAAATATCTTATGGACCTGAGTGACATTTATAGAATTAAAATGATGTCCGTTCTTTCATTTTATTTTTGTGGCAGGGATCTACCATGAAATGCGTGCCCATTTGGGAAATATATACTAATTCCTGTCTGCAACTTGCAAGTGCTTGGCAGCATGGGACAGTTCTCCCGGACTCCCTTGTCACTATTATCTAGTTCTTGAGTACGGAGAGGGCATATTTTCTGCACTTTAAGGTAACTCTCCAAGGTAGCTAGCTTTACAAAAATTGGCTTACCAGACATTTTAGGAGCAACTAATCTGTTTTATTTAGCATGATAAAGTGCTGTAAAGAAGTGAGATATCCACTTGCTGAATATATGGGCTATTTCCTTCTGCTGTTTTTAGATTGTTAGGAGACGACTACACTATATAAGCAACAAATTATAAAGGCCAAAAAGCCTATTTATAAAGATGACTGTACCAATCAAACAGAACATAAAACATGGTTAAGTTTACAGACATTAATTGCCATGCATAGTTGTTACTGTGCCAGATAGACATTAGGCATCAATGGAAAGCAGTTCACATGAATGGTTACAACCACATTTTAAAAGTCCATATCTTTAATCTTTTATCTATCCTTGCCCCTAAGTGTATTTACCATACTACTTCATTGTCTTCAAGTGCTTCATCTTATTTTCTAGTAGCCACCTCCCTCTGATATTTCCCCAAACTCAACCTTGTAGTATTCTAAGGCATGTACCCTGACCAAGAGCCCTCACCTCATGTGTCTCTCAAATGACCTTTTCACCATGCACTCTCATCACACAGATATCCTTAAAGAGTTTCTGAGTTTTGCTCTTTGTTTATCCTCTTTCTCCTCCAAACATATTCACAAACCCTAAACTTAAGTTAGCAAAATTTTCAAGTTTCCAAACTGAAGATTGTTTGTGGGGGATTGCAGGACCACTCAACCACTAAATGGAAGAGGTGAGTGATGGCATCAGAGAGGAAGGAGCATAGTGCAATACAACCTGGTATACCATCTGGAACTTGGGATACGATAATTAGAAGAGGAGAACAACCACTTTCTGTACTTTCCCTTCTAATGTATTTCCCTTGCCACATACTCAAACAGTTTTCTTTGATTTGTCATCAGCTGCTAGTGTCCAGTGGAATGAAAAGTTTCCATTGCTGGAAAACTCTGTTTATTATGTATGCCTCTGGAAGATTTGTCATGAGCATTAGCATGCTAATGTCTCTAAGAAATCATGTTTTAAATAAATGTGGTCAACCTTGTTTACCCCTGGTTTCCCAAATTTATTCGGGAATGCTACCCTAAAGCATTACAAAAGCTTTAGGGTATGCATGAGGACAACATAACATTATATTGTTTATAAAAAAAATAAAATAAAATAATGCATCTTCATAGTATAAGTTTGGAAATTTCAGAAAAATATGAAAAAATTAAACATTCCCTGGAATACCACCATCTACGTAAATCCACTGTTAATATCTTGACATATTCCCTTATATTTTTTTCTATTCAAATATATACTTAATGATTATCCTCAAACCACATTCTCACTCAGTTGAGTACAATTTCAATGACAAGGAAGAGGCTCCTTTGACCAAAAGTACGTCTCACGCTACAGCTCACTAGGAATTCCCTGAGTGGTACGTGAAGTCATTCTTCTTTAAGACAGAAGGTTTATAATCTAGAGAGCAAAAGTTCCAGAGAGTCAGAGGATTGTTGTGAATGAACTTCATCCAAATCGTAAATAGTGATGTGGTTAACTTGCTTTTTTGCAAAGAAAAGGTGATTTCAAATCAAGACCTCTTTAGGTCCGGGACCAGGCTTAAATAGAAGATATGCTCATATGTATGTGCTTTGGCTGAGATCTAGGGGCATTGTTGAGGAACCTTCTTTTTCCCAATTCTGGGAAAATTTGGTCATCTTTTCCCCCTCCCTTCCAACTTGACATCCCCATGCTGGTGGAATATATATATATATATGATATATGTAGATTATTTATTGTTTAAGGGACACATATATGTAAATTATACATTATTTAAGGAACGTTGCACATTAGAATCTAAATTATATGCTCTAGTACCAGACTGTATTGACTTAGCATTAGACTCTGAAGTCTTATTAGAAACATCTGGAAAGTACTCAAGGCCTTTCTATGGATCACATGAGGAAAAGTCAAGATATTTTTATGCTTCGAAATAGCCTACTTAAGAGCATACAATACAAGTCAGGAACTTCTAGTGAAGTTCAACTAGAATTATACACTTAGTGTTAGTTAAACATGAGTGAACCCCCTATGTAACTAGGAAATCATCTGAAAATGGAAATCAATTAAAATAACTCAGTTGGGAGAAATGTTCAAAGAGCAGATTAATCAGCAAATAGTTTTCTTCAATAAAATATTTTCTTCACAATAATCCTTCCCTGTCCAATGTAAAAAAATCAACAGATTGTTTAAAATTGGTATAAATGTATACACATGTTTAAGTTTTCAAGGGATAAACATGGAATAGAGTTGTGTAAAATGAGAGTATGATGATGATGATTGTTATTATTATAGTGATTCGGGATATCTTAAAATAGTACATCAATGTAAATGAAGCACTTGATGATAAATAAACCAATTAAAATGAGTCTTTAAACAAGCACACCCTTCAAAGACATGTTTTATATATATAAAAATATACTTATAGATAGATACACACATATATGTATGCACATATATACATGCACTATAGTATATACTCTATAACTGCTAGACAGCAGTAGATCTGTTCTTACTGAGAATTTATTACAATGTCGATAGCCTGCTGATAAGTACTGAAATAACAGACGTTTTGAAGTGATAATTCAAAAAGATGATTAGTGCCTGAGGCAGAAATAAGAAAAGCAGTGTAGTACAGTAAGTAGTAAGCACATTGGATTAAGAGGCAAAACACTTGGATTTTAACTGCTTTTTCTGGAGAACAAACTGTGATTTTAGGTACAATCCTTTAATCTCTCTGAGCATGTTTTCTCACTTTTTCAATGAAGAAATAATACCTGCACAGTCAACTACCTTGCGTTGGAGTGAATGAAGGTCAAAAAAAATTGTGACATGAAAAACTTTGAGATGTATCTCTTGGGTACATTAATTTAGTCAACCAATGTTTATTGAGCATTTTCTATGTGTCAGACAGGCACTATTGTAAGTAATAGTGATACATCGGTGAACAAAAGTGCAAATGTTCCTTTTCTTCTGTAGCGTATCTCAGTCTCAGGGAAAACATATTTTAGATAGATAGATTAGATTAGATAGATTGATAGATAACAGAGAGATGACAGACAGATAGATATAATTACGTATATAGTTATGCACAAACACATACAAATTATACTAATTAACTTCAGATCATTATAAATGCTCTGAAAGGACATCTTTTGAAGAGATGATTTTGAATTGAGACCTTCAAATTGAGAAAAATTCGGGATGGGCGGATCCAGGGAAAGACATTTCAAGGCGAGGAAAAGAACAAGATCTGAGGTGAGAATGAATGTGTTGTGTGTAAGAAATAGAAAGTCCAATGTATCTGGAGCCTGGTGATGCTGATGATCCTGGTACAAGATGACACTCTAGAGGCAAGTGGGGCCACACTTAAAGAGCTTTCTGCATTTCACTAAGCAGTTGACTTTGCAACTGATGCAATAAGAAGCCTTTGGGTAAGAAAGTGAAAGGATGTTGCAGTTTAAAAAGAAAGCTGATGCTGTGTAAATAATGTATTGTAGGAATGTAATAAAAAAATGGAAGAGGGAATCAACAGTGAAGAATTATAGGTGGTGTTTTGTCAGGAATGCCTATGACAACAATTTATTTAATATGGCATTAGCCGTATTTTCACTGAAAATGCTGTCTACTGAGGAACTCAGAGTAATATTCACTAGGCCCTGCTCCGTGGACTAATAACTTATGAAGAAGGTTTATTGCCTCCTTTAGGCTACATTGTGTCTATTAATTCACAGAGGCAGTCACTATATGGAGACTAAATGGACTAACATTAGTCATCATAACAAAGTATATCTTAAAACCCCACTTTGAAATGGTCCTGTTTGGAAATTGAAACTATCCTGGGCTCCCTAAAGAACCATCAATGCATACTCCTGGACTGGACGGTGCTTCCGCTCCCTGCCTACCTGCCTGGAGCAACATTTTTGCTCCCTGTCCTTTATTTCCATTCCCTTAATTCTTTAGAGTAGTTGGCAACTTTCCCTATCTGATAGTTAGAGCTACATAATGTTGGCTGTGTTCAGCTACTAAATCTAGATATAGGATAGAAATCATATTTCAAGGTATCTAATCGGTCCCTGATCCCTTGGGTTTCCTGACTCTAAGAACTCAGATGATATAAACATCTCCTGGGAAAAAAGGTAAATTTTATTGTGGCAGAAATTTACCTTATTTCCACTAAGAATTTCCCTCCTTCCCTCCTTATATTATAGGCAGTTTCTATTGGGAGACGGCAAACTTTTAGAGAAGAGGATGATTGGTGTGTTGGAGGAATGGGTTTCTTTTGATCTGTATAAGTCTTGATCAAAATTGTATAACCTGCAAGAGCTTTGAGGCATCATACTTCCTGTTCCCATTATAGCATTTTAGTTCTATGAGAATAATAATACAACAATCTTAGAAGGATATGGCATCCACTTAGGATTTTGTTTTCTCTTAAGTTTTCCAAAATGCAGAGTCCGTGGCTATTAACAATGAGATTCTCATCTCAGAAACACTACAACATTATTTTTTAAATAAAGAATTCAGATTCTACCTGGAAAAAGCAACCATTTATAGAAAAAATATATATATATTTTTTTTTTTTTTTTTGTGAGGCGATCAGCCCTGAGCTAACATCCGCCAATCCTCCTTTTTTTTTTGCTGAGGAAGACGGCCCTGGGCTAACATCGGTGCCTATCTTCCTCCACTTTATATGGGACGCCGCCACAGCATGGCTTACCAAGCAGTGCGTCGGTGCGCGCCCGGGATCCGAACCAGCGAACCCCGGGCCGCCGCAGCGGAGCGCGCGCACTTAACCGCTTGCGCCACCGGGCTGGCCCCAGAAAAAATATATTTTTAATATTTCACATTGGTTCTAGAATCAAGATGGGAAATAGAAACTACATAAAAAGTCAAAAGGAACCACCAAAAATAAACTACAGCCGTTTACTAATAACTTGGCCTTGATGACTGGAGCACAGTCTCAATGGCTGCATTTCACTGAGGAAATTCCTGGCACTGATCAGTAGATGATTTATATACAACAGGAAAAGATGAGAGCAGAACGTTTCTAAACATGCTACAACATTCCTGTGGGTATCCAGGTGGGATTCATCAGACAAGTTGGCTTCATGAGCTTACTGGACAGCTCAGCCAGTAAAGGTTAAAAGGTGCTCTCGGGTTATTTTAACAGTTCCTCTTGGGTTTTTAGTAACTGCCTTTTCTCTAAAATTCAACTGAATTATGGAAGGTCTAGACATAGTATTTCGGTGGAAATAGATTGCATTGTGCCAAAGTCTGAGTACCTGTTCCACGCCTTGCACTAAAAGCACTGGATAAAACGACAGCAAATTCAAAAAGGTTCCAGGGTAGAATTTCAAAAGAAAATACTGGAAGCCATTATCTAGTCAAGTAAATATAAAAACAACAAATATTGGATAAATCTAACCTTTTAATTTTTTTAATATGTATTGTCAGTGATTTAGAATCTTTTTGTTTTATCAAAAGCTATCACATTGTGACATAAATATCTTGTCCTCTAAATGTTTGAAATTCTGGATTTTTAATATAAATAAAAAACACCTGTTTTAACTTTAGTTAAACACGAATAAAACGGTTGCCTCTGATCTCAATGTCACCCAGGACACAAAAAAATAATAAAAGATCACATGAATATCAGATATCTTAAAATCTTGAGATAGAACAAAGTTGAATTTTAAAAAATATTAAACTATGCTGCCTTCCCTGTCCTCTGGTTACCTAAATTTACAAAGTTTCACAAAATTTCACAAAAGTTAATCTGCCTTTTTTTTCAGAGCACTCTTAGTTTTCTACCTGTATTGATTTTGACATGAAGAAACATAACCCAAGATCCCAAACTAATTCCCAATGGAGCCAACGCCACTTTGCCAGCTGCAAGCTTCACCTTGCTTATGTGGAGATGCTTCTGTATCTTAAAGCTGAGATCTCTTGTAATAATTGGGCTAAAGGAAGTCTAAAAAGTCTTACACAGGCATAAGAAAATCCAAAATTAATAAGATAAGGACAAAGTCTACTTTGAGGCATAGATTGCTCATTAAACAAAGTCAGTGCTAAAATATCTTGAGAGAAAACCCCAGTTACACTCCAGTTACAAATATTCATCTAACTGATACCTTCAATTAAGTAAAATTTAAACCTCCCCCCAACCCCCAGTTCTATAACACTTATATGAAAAGGAAGAAAATCTTAACTAAATCCTTGTTAAGGGTACAGTAGGGAAAAATAAAGTCCATTCTCTATCTATATTCCTACCTACTTATTTACTCATCTACTTCTCCTCCCATCCATCTGGGTTTGTCACATGATGAGTACACATTCATCTCTCTTTCCTTTACCTTCTTTCTCTATATGGTTTGATGATAAAATCTTTGAGAGGCATCTGACATCTCATACATTGTTCATTGAGATTAAACTTAAGGCAGAATTTAGGAACTATAACAATATTTCCAGGAACTACTATTAACAGGGAGGGAGAGGGGGAAAAGTTCTATAATTCCTTTAAAATGTGGCTCAACCAAGATCTCCTTCCTTTGGCACTAACCTATTTGAGTTCCATTTAGAAATGGTTTTTCTGTAATCTATTTTCCAAGGAGTGAAATGAAATTGTTTATAGAAGAAAATGTCTTTTGTAAGCTAGATGCGTCAGAATGAACCTGTGAACAGGAGGAAGGGTAAACCCTCAGCCTGGTGGTATGTTCCAGACAATAAACTGTACAACCTCAGCATGGCTCACCTGGGATTTTGTTATATCATCGATAAAGGGTGGCCTGTATATATAGTGGGGCAAAAGGGAAGGGAAAGATGTCACTGGAAGGGCATTACTTGTCCTTAAAAACCTGAAAACTTCCTTCAGAATTAAGTTTTGGATCTATATTGATGGGATGTTTTTGCCCCTCACCCAGAGTGCAGGGGGAGTTTCTACGATGCTGGCTGAAATTTTACCCAGATGGGTTCAGTTCAGGGTGAACATCGTTTAATTTTTTAGGAAGTTGAAGGAAATTCAAGCTTCTTTAGTTTATTACAATCACAGTCAATAAGGAGAAGCCTTGGGAAAATAAATTTCCTCAGAAAGTGTTTGGTTTGGTCCTGATTAAAATGAAACAAGGAATCTTGATTAATCAAGGACACCCGAGCCTACCCAGCTTCAGAAAACAGATGCCTCTCCTTTACCATTTCCTCTGTGTTGTTCTCCTTCACCTTCTCCATGCTTCTCACTTCTATCTGTTTTCTTTTCTTAATTTCAATACCCTCTTTTGCTCTCCTTTCTTCTCCAAACTTTTCCTTCTTATCTTCCCATTCTTTCTGGCTTTTACAGCCTGCACTCCCAAATATATTATTCTTCTATATGGACCAAGCTTTAGACAAGAGCATCTCAGAAACATTCTTCAGCCCGTGGTTACAACGAAGATGCAGCCCTCCACACCTTGCCCTCAAAGAAAGAGATTTTAAATGAAAATGATTTCAACAATTACTGACAATTTGATTTGTATTTTCTGGCTACTGACTATTTCAATTTAAATCTATTTAAAGGTTTCTTCATTAACTTTGTACTTAAAATATGAACATGGCCAACTTATTTTTCTCTTTATGGTCCTAAGCAGAGTTTATTAAATTAATAGAATTGCACACATTCTAATCCTTTTTAGCTCTTCTATCTCAAAAAAAAAAAAAAAAAAAGAAAGTCTCTTTCTTTCAGGCTATCTCTCTTTCTATTATGCTTTTATCTTCACTTTCTCATGATTGCTCTTGGCCCTGAAAAGGTAGCCATGCTAAATTGTATTACAATGTCTGCAAATTGATTTCCATCATCTGGATGAATCAAGTTATACATGTTGTTTCTTAGTTATTGGACCTAGGGCATATATCTCCAGCGAATAATGCTACACCTTCTGATGCAGTGTATGTTTCTGAAAACAGGTCATGATGAATTTGCACAAACAATTTCCATTAGTCTCAAGTCTCAGCTTATCACATTTCTATATTTTCTGAGGACATTCAGAACAAAATATCCCTGCCTTCTGCACAATGTTGTTATTTTTATAAAACCAGACTTTTGTCATAATAGGAAGAGAGTGGGCCCCTTTCTCTAGCAAAAGATTATCCCAGCTGTGATCACGAACCTACTAAGAGGAAACTTTTACCCCCTTATAAGCTAATGAGAATCTTTCAAGTATTTCTTCTACATAGTCTTTTTATCTGAAATCAAATGGATCACGTAATAAAAATGGTCCATTTTTGCAATGGAGATCTACTGGAATGCATATCATACTTAACTTACCAGAAATCTATGGTAAATAAATAAAATTAAAGAATTCTGCAGAAAAATGTATATTAGATAGTTTCAATTTATAACATCCAGAAATCACAATGTTAACATTTTTCTCTAATTCTGCAGCAGATTATGTCTTTAAAAATATCTAAAAACTATATTTAATATGTTAAAGTATAGTTTTTTAAAGACAGACATTCTCAAAATGTACTTAAAAATGTTAATGACTCTGGAGATATATGTAATAAGCACATGGCATTAATCCCTTAAGGCTAAAAAATGTACTCTAAAAACAATAACAAAAATTAAGTTAGTATTAAAGCTTTTTCCTAAATCTCAAATCCATCAAATTTAATTGCAGTATGTTCCAGGATGATACATAAAATAGAAATAGAGGAAAATATTTGAGCTACTTTTAAATTTGTTTTAATGTCCATCATATCCTCAAACTCACCATTTCCAGGAATCATAAATATCAGAAAAATCATCTGTAGCAAAGATTAAAGCACATTCATTCTTTTTAATTTTCCCAAGTCCTTGAATTCTCTATTACTACAGCGTTTTATATCCATTCCAATTAAAAAGATTATACCTTGTCTATATTTGGCCAACTACTAATTTTGTTCTTTAAATACATGTCTTTGTTATTTGGAGGAGAGTAAATAGATAATAAAAGTAGATTCTACCAAAATGGTAATGTTGCCGTATGTATTAACGTAGCCGTTTCTGTTAACAAATCTACCGTTATCTCAAGGTGTGAAAATGAGCTTTTCAATTCATTCTTGGTCAACATTACACATTTTCAAGTTCTGTGGCTCTCCAAGACCTAGGTGTGCATACGAGGAACAGGTAAAATACTTCCTGTTTATGCTGTATTTGATTAAAGAGTTAATATACACATTTATTAAAGAGTTATTATACATAATTAAATGTAAATGAGCAGTCATGGGCTTGTTATTTGTACTTCAGACAACAACACAACCACACAGCTGATCATTAAGGAAGGTATGGGTGCACGTGCATGCGTGTGTGTGTGTGTGTGTGTGTGTGTGTGTGTATGGTTAAAATTCTTTAACAAACTGAAAACTATACATAGAGCTTCCAGAGAATACTCATTCACGTGTTAAAGTATTAAATGGGATATCCCAAACTAGAATGAAGACAAGGTTTTCTAGATGTGTTATAAAATTCTGCTTATTTTGTAAAGATTGACATCATGAAACAGGAAGGAAAATAAGTAAAGAAATTAGATGCATGCCCATCAGTCCTTTAGAAAGTCTTGCTTTTTACAAGTTATATCACTATCCTGTTTCTTCTTTTATACGTTCTCCTCTACCTGCAGTCTTTGTAATTTATTTCAAATTTTCCGAATGAAGAACAACTTTCCTGAAGCCACTCCAGATGTTTAGGTGTAACAGACACTGTATCAATACATCACATACACAATTATGCACTCCATTTTGTGACCAATACCTTTTGCTCCTTAAATTTTTTTCTAAGAACTTAGTAAAGGGAAACTAGGTGGAATACAAACTTGAAGGAATTTGTATTGCGTGTCCTAGAATGAATGTTTGAGATTGATAAGAAAGGACGCCTGGGAAGACCTTTGACTTGTGTTTGACTTGTGTCTTTGACAAAGCAGTTCCCCTTAAACTCTGAGACGCTAATGGCATTTGGCAGTCTCAAAACAGACCCATGATCCACATCCATGTGATTACACTACCCAAAGTATTAAAAAAAAAAAAAAGACTCTAAATCTATGCTACCATTCAGTTCTAAAATCAAAATTTCAATTCTTAAGCTTCTTATTGGTTGCACATCTTCACTGTCTAAATGAAGGGATGATTTTCTTAATATTGCCATTTAATTGTAACTTCAATATTGCTATTAAATAGTTTCTACACATGCTTCAGAGAAGGTGCAGCATAAGTTATAGTTGGGAATCAGAAAGTCTAACGTTGGTTTCCTGTGTGACTTTGAAAGATAATTTATTTCCTTGCTTCACTTCTTTTACTCTGAGATCAATATTTTGTTTTGGCTTCATTAGTCTTTGTTTAACTAAATAAGATAGGTTGATTATCTTATTCAAGGGTTATTCAAATAAGTGTATCATGTTTAGCATTATTTACTCTTATTAATATAAATATTGTATTATTAAGTGCTATCTTCTTCCTAAGTAGAAATTCATTAGTATAACCAATTAATTGGTATACAAAGAAAAATACAATTTTACTACAGAAAATTAAGGTTTAAGTTCAAATGCATGGTTAAAAAAACACTACCATCTATCTCATTCACCTTTTATCCCAGAGGTGGTTGTAATCTAACACCAAATAGTAATCAATATGTAATATTCCAAAAGAAATGTTTAGAGCAATAGATTCAGAGATATTCTACTTGAATGCAATGCAGACACAGCAATGCAGAATGAAGTAGACGCAGTCTTTGGGCTGGAAGGGAGAACATTACCCCTATGTTTTCCTTGCATAAGGAAATCATTACAAGCAAGACATTATGATTGTCAAGTAAATGTAACATTTATTTCATATCATTACGAGAAGTTTGTATCTGCCTTTTACTACATATGGGTATGTGCATGAAACTACCATGGTAAATTAAATTAACACTGAGCAATCTATTTAAAATAGGATTAGTCATTAAACTACATACTGCCATTCTTATCACTTTACCATTTAGAGAGAAAGCAAGACTCTAATAGTAAAGGTTTAATACTGTTCTCTAAAACAAACAAAAATAATGCCACCCACCTCCCAATCCCGGTCTCAAGCGATTGTCATAACCATCTAGGAGTCGGTCCAAAATCCTGGTGAAGACAGTGGTATTGTCTTTAAGTTCATCTTGTAATGAGGGTTGCCCAAAGCTGAAAAAAGCATAAAGAGAGAATGTATCCAAATTATACATTTCTACTAAAACCTTCTTCCAAATAAAGCTTTCCCCACATTTTCCTACCTTCCTTCCTACTGAAACTTAATTTGAAAATTCCTTCTGCTAAAGTAAAAAAAAGTCACATTTTAATTCTGTTTTCTCATATTTGTTCTTATAGACGGTAAGCTTTTTATTCTAATATTTCTAACTAAGGAAAGAAAATTACAGGAAATGAGTTCTGTCTCTTTACGTTTATAATTCTCAGCATGTAGACAATGCTATAGTGCATGTTTTCTCCGGGCAAGCAAGACTGTTAATGCATGCTAGGAAAAAAACAAATCTGAGAAATTTCTTCCCAAATAAAAAAATATATGTATTTATGAGCTACAAAAATAATTATTAGTTTTGTTTTCATTTAATGTAACATGTAGCATAAGCCTAAGATTTTACCTACCAACATCCTTTCCTTCATCCACTTCATATACATCTGTGTTTTGTTTGTTTTGACACTCTTTCAAGATATTTAGATGAGAAAAACAGATAAAACTGGTTTCTCAGGATAATTATATTTTACATCAGTGTGCAATTTCCACTCCCTTTAAGGTTTATGAACAAATTTTTATAATTTGTCTAGTCAAACCTCTAATTAATTGAATTTTTGTCATTTCTGGTCTTAGAAATAAAAGATACCTTGAAAAAGATATGGTGCAATATCCTTAATATACGATTTACTAAACTGTAGTGCAGGATAAGTGTTTTGTTTAAGAAAATACAGCTATTTGTGAGCTGAGCTTGAACTAGAACCCAGTTTTCTTCAACTTTTTGTCTAAAACTTCATTTCCATTCTTCTATATTGGAGTAATTGTCTCTATTTAGATGTTTCTAGTTGAAGATATAGTTTTTATCCCTTACCATTACTAGTCTTTGAGTTTCAACTTAGTGACTACAGTTCAAATATTGTGTATTTCTTACATCAATCACGTTATTATCTATGCTCCTTGAACCATATTTTATGTAATGATTAGGATGACACCTCCTAAATCCTTTGAGAGAGGAGTTTCCCATCTTAGAATGGATTACACTCACTGATATATTTCAATGATAGATCTGACCTTGAGGGAAAAAAAATGAACATAAAGTGTAAACTAACAAACTGCTACAAAAATATCACTTTCGTACTTTCTATTTAATATGCTTTTGACTTCACTCTTAGGTGTTTATATTACTGATCAATCTAAGAAAAATAGTAACATTTTAAACCAAGATTCATTTGAGAGGAGCAACAAATACAATCAAAGTATTATTTCAAAAACAAACACTATTGTTTAGGCAATTAATTTTATATAGGCAAAAAGCAACGGCCATTTTTCTGATAAAATTTTAATTTAATAAAGCTATTATAACTAAAAGCTAATTATGATATTAAAGATATGAAACGCACCTCAGTGAAATAATTTCGCATTCTCCTAAATTCAACACAAATAGCATGCAGATTCAATGTTTACTCTCCTTTGGCAAAATTAAACACCTTACTAGTTTTTGAAATCAAATTTTCGACGAGCTCTGTGTCTTTCAGGATGTCTCAGCAGATGACAGCAGTAAAGCAAAAATAGTTTTCTGAATGCAATTATTTATAAAAACTCTTTGTCACAAAGCAAACTGCCATGCATGCATCTTTCAAGGATATCGGAAGGTCATCTTGATAAAGATGGAAGAGAAATACTAGCACATCTTAAGTTGTGAGGAGGGCCTAGTCAAGTAGTCTAAGGAAGAAAGCAATGGAAGGAGGGAAAAGATGAGATGGGGTGACACGACAGAGCACAATTAGACTGTTAATACGATTCCTAGAATATGGAGTTGTCTATTACCTTTACTTGCATTCCCTTTGTTTTTACAGCTTATGTCAAACTCAGGAAAGCTTTTTCCCCCTGGTTTTATCTTATAAATGGTGTTCTCCTCATTTGCTTGCTTTGGAATACAAATGCCAAAAGAGACTTTTCCTTCCCTCTCAGAAAACCAGCTCTGCTATCCCAGTTGGAATGGTTATCTTTTTTTTATATGATTTTCATATCAGGTTATTCCTTGTCTTTACCTCTAATTTACTACGTTCAATTGTAATTGTCAGAGAATGACCCTAGGATAAAGATCAAGATTATTTATTTGCTATTCAATACTCGTGCCAATGTAATGTTTCCTAAATTGAATGTATATTTGAAGAGAAATGTCAGTTACAGTACCTGATTTTGATTCCATATGAACCACTATATAATAAAACACTGTGCACTAACTCCATCTACAGGTCATTACAATAGTAACACTTCAGATAATTTCTCAAAAGCAGTGAAGAACATTTAACTCCTCAGATTAAGAGTATCTGGCAACAATGCATTTCCCGTTCATCTGGCAGTCATTATTTATCAGATAAGGATAGCAAAAAATAAAAACAGACAACTTCTCAATTTAAAAAATCCTCCTAAATTTTATCTTTCCAGACTATTCCATCTCTCTGCCTTAACTCATAAGAGTTCACTTTCTGTTACATTTTGAAGAATCTTAAGTTTTTATCATATGTCTGAGACTTTCTTTTGGGACACAGGAGTAGACTAAACAAGAAATATAAAAGTAGATAAAGAAGAATCTGAAATATTTGGTCATTTATATCCTTGCTACTATAATATGCTTATATCCTTGATTGAATCATTAGTAAGTATTTTGAATATGGTTAAGCATATTATTAAATTTTTCCCATATCTTGTCTCCATAGAAGTACACTTAAATAGAAGAGTTCAATTTTACCTAATATTCTTAAATGTTTGTGTGGCATATTCTACCTCTATTGGTTATATAAATAATGCTTTCAAAAGATAATATGCACATTTATTTGCAGAAACGTATGACTTTCAAATTACAACTATTGTTTTAAACTCTCCACTTCCTTATAGTCACAAGTCACTCTATGATCTTTACAGCTAGCTAGAAATTTTCTTGTTGGAAAATCAACTCATCTAGTACGCAGACATTAACCGGGCTAACTTTTTCTATGAATTAGGAAACCGCATGTTTTGTTCAGTTACAACTGAGCAGTTGAAAAGTTCCATTTAAGACCTAAATGTTGAATTGATACATTCCTTAACAAAAGTGTGTTAAACGTATTCTAACTAACATGCAAATAAGATGATTACTTTTTTCATACTGCTCTTCTTTGTTCTTAGTTGGAATTTTATTGCAGTTAAGTTTTTTGAATTCCCTTAGTCATGAATTCATCCAAGGACAATTTTCTTCCTCCTGAAAGAATAAATGAAAAGTTGCAGAAATTCTCATGCAGATTTAAAATAAAGTGTCCCCACCTTCTTCCAGTCAATGTGCTCAGAAGGAGGGTCCAGGCCCAAAGATAGTCAGAGAGATCCGGACTTTTCTTCATTGCGGGCTTGTGCAGCTGAAAAGTAGAACAAGTAGAGATCAATGTCTCTTGCAAGAAACATCAGGTTATAACCACTAGGGCTGACTGAGGCAGTTCAGACGACTGCTTTGAAGTCAGGAAATGACCTCACTGGGATATGACACCTCTTTGGAAGCAATGGAAACCTGGACCATCCATTCTCCACTTTTCCCTTCCACTTCTCCATTCAGAAATATATCAGGGTCTTAATTTCTCCTGTAAAAGAATACAAGTTGAAATGCTTTCAGGTGACAATATTGCTCAACATAAAAACTGAGTAGTTTTTTCCTCTAGGTTTTATATTTCCAATATAGTTTGAATTACTCTCTTCTTGTCATTTTTCATCTGAAAATTTTGACCTTTCTGATTTGAGTTTCCACAACTGAACTGTACACTAAAATTTTTAAGCCGGTGTCTATAACAGAGAAAGCATGCTTGGGGGCTGGGATGGGGTAGGTTAATATGCTTTGATGACTGAATTCATCTTTGAATTCTGGATGTACCTTGATTTCAGAAGCAACCGTATTTATCTTTCTTAAAAAACCCATGGGAAACACACTGTTGAATGCCGAAGTTACGCTTATAGTCTCTGCCTGTGATTGCCTTGTTAAATATGCTCACTAATGCTTCTGTGAGGCTAAGGGACACACTTTATAGTCAAGCCATGTGCTGATCTCTCTCTCTCACACAAACCACACTCACATAAATGTACACAAACATGGCCACACATATCTTTTAAGCTCTCTCAAATTCTGCCAGGTTGCTGCTGGAAAATATTTCATCTCAAACAGATGGAAGTGGAGTGCTTTGCTTTGCATGAATAAGGGAATCTTTTTTTCTCTCTTAGGTAAAGTGCAATCAATCACTATCTGATTGTTGAATTTAGACTTGGTAGTGGGATGCTGGAGGAATGGAGGAGTATGGAAAGCTTAGAGAATTTTTTAAAATTATAATCAATTTGTGGAGTCAATTTTTAAAAATCAGTGAACTACCTGGTTAAGAAGCAGACATGGTAACGCTTTAACATGCTATACTTAATTCCAATCATAATTTGAGAAATGTTCAAGGTATTTGTTAGCACTTCCCTGAATCTATACTCCTTACTACAGTCAGTGATTAATGGATTGCAAGTCTTTTAATGCCTATTTTTCATTAAGCACTCTATAGTTTAATGTTGTATGCCCTTAAACACATCTACACAAATGCTTTCCACACTCATGGGGATCATTTATATCAGTAAAAGCCATTACAAACAGGCATGTAAGCAATGAAACATAATTGATGTATTTAGAGTGAAATTGTCTAGATCTAGAGGTAAGAACTGTGAGCTTCATAGTTTTTATTTAATTTAGTGACTGGTTTTGACACAGATGAGTTGAATACGACAAGAAATGTTGGATAAATATCATTATGTTAAAACATTGCATCTAAATTACACAATTATAATTCTCCCTTTTATTAATCTTCAACATCTGTTATGAAGTAAAAACAACTTCTCTGACCCTATTAATATTTTTTGGTCTTTATAAGAAAGGGTAATTCTTGAAAGGGTAAATGAAACAAAACAAAAGCCCAAGGCAAGGTACCAAAGCTTTTTGTCCTCCTCTGACATTTTAAAAAGAGAAAAACAAACCTATCATGGCACTTGAGTTGTTGAGTAAGAAAGTTTCTTGCAAATGCAAACATAATAGTTTAAAAGAAATGTTAAGCTGCTTCCTTACCCCTTTCCACCTTCAACCTCCCCCCATCAAACACACGCAGTCCGACGCCCATACCCCATGCCACCCGTATCAAATGATAAGTTGAGTTTTTCATGTTCAGAATCGGAGAGACCCCTACACCAGAGGGCATATCAGCAGCGTCCACTGAAAAGGAGAAAGGCATTTTTTGCAGCCAGAACGAGAGAGTGCCTTCCCTAGGATGGAACGTTGAGACAGGTTTTCTGTCCCAGCGTCGTAACTTTAGACGATGGCCCCCAACGCCCCTCCCCACCTCACCCCAGCTCCCTCTCGCAAAAAAAGACCAAAACAACATGTCACCACCCACCCCACGGAATGAATTCAAATCTGCCTAAGAAAGAGGGAAAGAAAAAGAGCGAGAGAAAAAAATAATGCTCCTATCGCTGCGGTTTTCGCCCTGAAAGAAAAACATTCGTTGTATCTACCTGCTATGGGATCAGGCTCTTGTCCTGTTCCCTCTTTCTCTTTTTTCTATAGCATTCCTGTCTCTCCAGCGAGGAAAGGCACGTTCAAAGCTCTGTGTATTCCGGTCCGAAGTCGCACTTACCTCGGGCCCCCTCTGGGCACAGGATCGCTCAAGACCCGGGAAAAGTCTGCGAGAGAAATCGTGGAGATCCTGGAGCCAGCGCGAGTCCGCGAGTCCGGGCGCGCCGGGAGCGGAGGGGCGTCCTCGCTCTGCCTCGCACTCACTCGGTCTGAGCCATCATGGACTCTGCGTGCTCCTTTGCCGAAGATTTCACACCCAAATTTGCTTCCCAATATCCAATCTGCGGCTATACAACAAAAGATTTCTCTTTACCAAGACAGTAGTAATACGTCCCAGGGCAAACCGGATGTGAAATAGGCGGTGACTTCATGCCAGAGAGATTTTATTTTAGAAAGGAAGGTGGTACCAGCCTCTGGATCTGGAGACCAATCCGCCCATTTTTTATATGCAGCACAATTTAACTTGCACCGCTCTGGCCCTAATCCCCTTCTCTCTAGCTGCAGACTCAAATCCTTCCACAATCTGCTGGGAGCTTTCCTTTTTGGGGAGGAGTAGGAATGGAGGAGGGAAGGGTAGAAAGGGTTAGAGACATATCGGACTACACTTAGAATCTTTTCCCACTTTCAGTGTATTTTAAGGTATGCTCATTAAAAATACAACTGATCAGTATAACTATTCCACCTTTGATCAAATATTTAACCACTGCGTGCATATGAATGAATGCAAGCTGCGAAAAGGGAGATGCAGGGTTACACATGTGGAGAGCGCACTCTCTTCTCGCCTCTCTCCCTCACACGCACTCCCACACACATGTCTGGTCCCTGTGTCTTGCAGACTCACGGATGATGAGGGATGGTAGGGAAGAGTTCTGGCCATTAGGAATTGGCCACCGGGTTGAGAGAGTCTTTCGCACTTTCACAGGTTGTGAGCGCTTTACACCCCACCTTAGTCCGTAGCTTAGAGGACAGCAAAAACGCGCTCCGGAACAGGGTTTTTAATCTTTGAAGGTAACTGTTTGTTTATGTTATGATGGAGAAAACACAGGCTCCTTTAAATACGAATTGTGCTGAGTTCCTAGGATGGGGAATATTTAACTTTAAATCCCCCAGATCATTTCTAGGTTTTGAGAGCCATGTCTCCATTTCCGGAATCATTCGCTTGCCTCGAACTCCATCATTCTCGGGATTAGGAAAATTGGAGAGGGCGAGGAGAGAAGATTAACAAAAAGGTTTTTAGAAGTCAGGACAAAAGCCTCTTCTACTTTTTTTCTTTGCCCTCTTTTATTACCCTCCCTGGTGGCTCTCCACCCACGGATAATTATACACTTAGAGAAGGAGGGTGTGTTTCAACATCAGTCTAACTACATTTCCGAGGAATCAGGGACGACTGTAGTTCTCTCTCTGGATTTTGTGAATGGGTGTTTGTAGCAGAGAGGAGATGGGTGCCGTCTTCCGGGGAGCGCTTACCGAAATGACCGAAAGCACTGGGAGCTGTCTCTTCAGCACTTTCGCCCGAAATAGGTAGGAGGTGCTGAAAAGACGGAGTACCTCCATGCAATGCTTCTGGTGAATAAGGTCCGAACTTTGGTGAGCTCCCTAGCCGTTTTCCCCAAGAGAACTTCTAGCAGAGGAGACGATTGGGATAGGGGCGGAGTTTGGCCAAGTGAAGAAAAATCCTAAATGGCCCGTCCATACCACTCATGGGGTTTTGATTATACAAGTGTTCTTTGACCTTGTGCTGCAATGCAATCAGCTTACATGATTAAAACTTGAGACAGGTGATTGAAATGATAAGGAATATAAAATTGAAGGCCACATTCAGATTTGGGCTTGGTTATCTTCTGAGTTTTGAAAGGGAAGTGTTATTGGGAAATGATTTTAGAAATAAATCTTCAAGGAAGGGAGATTTGAAGATTATCTTATGATACCCCTGTTTCTGGGCAGTATTTGCCTATTCTGTTTAGAAACAACAAATGTCAATGTATTCTAAAAGATATCCGTTGAAGGAACATCATAGTTTCCCTATGTGACATTACCCAATTCTTATTTATTTATTGCTTATTCATTAATTCACTTATTTGTTGAGCAGTCCTCAGAATAAAACTCACTTTAGGAAGGTTTTGAAACCCTGGGTTAACAAGTAGAAAACATTATTTTCTTACCTGACAATATATAATGCAATTCTATAGTTTTGTTTTGATTCAACAAAGACTGATTGTCCTAAAAATGTGATCTTTTAGTCTTTTTTTCTCTCCTCGTGAAATTGTCATAGCTCCTTTTACTCTCCTCTACAAATTGAGAACAACTTCATATCTATCTAATGATACACAACCAAATCACTCTACTGGTTATGTTTTTTCAAGCACAGTCACTGAAACTTTATCATTTGAACAATAATCTCTGAGAACAATGCCAATCACCTCATGCTTCAAATTAAAAGTGTTATGTGACTATGCAACAGGATACAATTGCTCAGCATTTCCATATATTTTAAAACAAATATTTATAAATAATTATTGGGTTTATCTTAAAACTATACCATGCATATGGAAATGGAAATGTCCATACTATGATTCTCTATTTAAAATACTCACAAGGTAGTTTTTACTATATGATGTGTAAATTTAACAAGTAAATTTAGTAAATAAACTGTGGATGTTTAAAATACTAATAATTTTCTCCAAAAATAGCAATTGCAACTCTAAATTAGGAGTGTGTTAATTATTTCCCATCTACGGTATCACTAACATATGCACATAACACCATGGAATAAAATATAATGAATTAATGGCAAAAAACAAAAAATGAAGTTAATGGCAAGGAAATAATTTACTTTATATTGTCTTGTTACATTGACTCTTTTAGATAATTGTTGACATTCTTGTTTTTTTTTTTTTCACCCAGAAGAATAAATCCTTTCAAAGCATGTGCATCTGATTGAAGTGAGTTCTTGAAATAATAATAACCATGATGTTTAATATTCTTAAAGTGTTTACTGGGTGCCAAGTAATGTGTAACCAATTTGCATAAATCATTCAATTTAATTCTCAAAACATATATGTGAGAGATAGTCTTAATATCCCTGTTTTACAAATCATTCAATAAATTATAGATTAGAGAGAGTGAGAGCCTACCCAAGGTCACACAGCTAATGAGTGTGTGTGCTAGAATGCAAACCCGGATCTCTGACTTCAAAGCTTATTCTCTTACACACTTCTACATTACTCTATTTCCTTGCCATGTGGTTGTGAGCTTATGTTCAAATCTGTTTTATTCATCTCATATCTACATTTGGCTAGCTTCATATCAGTTACATAAAACCTACCTTTGAATATTTTCAAAAAATATTCATTCAAGATGAGATTCTTTCTTTTGATGATCTAGTGCATCCAACTGCAACATAGTGTCAGGCTTGCTGTAGTATTTCAGAGGTTTCTGCTATTTTCCTTCCGTCTCAGGAGGCCAGTCGTGAAGGCCATCCAAACAGTCACTAGCTCTGGGCAGAAGGGACTTGAGGTCAAACCTAGGACCAGGGATCCTGGGGAGGCCCGATAGCTCTATTTCCAGTGTTACAGTCTGGTACATTTTGCTTTTTCTGTCAATTTTAAATGGCAAGAAGCCCTGACCTAATTGAAGAAGTGGTACTGATTCTTTTCGACAAAAATGTTTTTACTTCCCCCAACTAAATGTGAACCAAATGAGAAAAAAATAGCAAGGGTGTTCCCATTAATTCAGTGCAGCTTTTTATCATTTACAAAATAATTTGGGGTGAGGGAGAAGAAAAGACAAGTAAAAATGATAAAATATCAAATAAGCTTCAGCTGAAATCTGGAATAAAGTGGTCTTTTTAAATACATTTACATGGCTCGGGCACATACACTGAAAGTATATTTTCATGTTAACATCCTGTGAAACATGGTTATTAATCTGCAACAATGAAACTGCATGTTGCAGTTGAATATGATTTCTCCTCCATTTATGTACATATACTTGGATATTTGTATAGAATATTTACACTTGCTAAACTAGCTCCCCTTTTCTAATTTCTCTGTATTTAATACAGACCATCTTGTCAATGAACTATACTAGCACATCCAGAGGGCGATTTTTTCTTTTACAATTGGCATTGAAATAACAGTTCAGTCATGAGAAAGAAAAGAACTGTGATTTAAGTAATAGGATAATTTTTGTGCCTTAACCTAGACTCCTGTTCATATGGGTTACTCAGAACAAATTCTTTTTGGCAGACTGGAAGGCTAGTTTGACATCTCAGCATAGTAAGAGACATGGTAAGTATAGTAAAATCAAAACCAAATTTTCTCATATTCGAGTCATAAATGTTTGGCACTCTAAAGAGACTCAGAGATTGTTTGTCCCAACCACCTTGACAGTCACAAAGATCATGTAATTGTTCCTGTCGTCGTTGCAGAAGTTGAACCCAGGTTAGCATGGCACTGCGAATGCTCATACATGGATGTATATCTGAAGACACCTAATAGCTGTGTGACCATTGGTACATTACTGAACTTTCCTGAACCTCATTTTCTAAAGTTTTAAAATGAGATAATGTTACATCATTACCCTGCTTGTGGAATAATATGGGAAAACAAATGTGAATCACTTGCATGTGAATCTCTTGCATGACACCTAATAGGTATCTAATGAAGCCAATTTCCTCTCTCTCTTTTATCTCGACAAATTCATTACTTTTTGAGAATTTTAGTGCATTCTCTGCAGCGTGTTCATATAACTCATAATATTGTTTATATTATCCATATTTTGCCTAAGATTTAATTGAAATATAAAATTCTCAATTATCAGACAAAATACTGTGACAAACTAGCTCCCATTCCACCTTAATCCTAAATCTATATTCTTATTTCTAAGGAGCTCTGAGAAAATGAATGCTTCTCACTATACCTGCCTTCGGCATAGAGTATTTTATATACACTCTAAACCAGGAATATTTAAAGAGCATATGTTCTAAGATAGAGCCAACCACAGCACATGTTCCAACCACAGCTACTAAAGTCAGCCATAGATTCCCTCAGAGGTACAATTGACAACATTATTTTTTCATAAGATTTAGAAGGATCCAACCAATACCCATCAGGAATGAGATATATATGTGAGACCCAGACTCTATTTAATAATTGTGTAAGTAGGACACTATCCAATTTTCTTCTGTGGCAGTTTTCAGTTTATCAGCAACTCACGTGTGACCTAGATTCACGCATCTTCTTTCAAAATCTTTTCTTTTCACAGATGTCAAACCCATCAACTCAAGCAGGAAAATGCAGATTTATTTAGAGCTAAGAGGAGTGATAATAAGCTAATAGTTGAAAGAAATTATTTATTTTCAAATATCAATAATGTTCAAAACTTTGAAGAAGGCTTTTGGACTCTGTAGATTCTACAGGCAACATGGAGATTGTAATGTAAGTCAGGGGGAGATAAGAAAATGAGCACAGTTTTTTAACGTGTTGTCACAACTCTAGATTAGATATCTTAAAATGCTATGTCCTATATGACTTGATTGAGGAAACATGCATTCTCTATTTTTATAGCAAAATTAAGGCATTCACGATGTATATGTATTTTCTTTGGCAAACTTTAAGTGTGTGTGTGTGTGTATACACGTAGTCTCTGTGTAAACTCCTTTAAACCATAAGAATGATTATTTACCCCTGCTTTTCTCTGTTAAGGTGAACATAATGCATAGATATTCAATCAGTATCATCTAGTAATTGTCTAGCATGCAGAAAGGAAAAATAAAGATCTGAGTTGGGGAATCAATTTAGAGAGATTACTTGTCAGAAATAATAAAAAACAATAGACATGTTGGTACCAAGAAACTGCATTTAGTTAATGCAGAATCTTCTGGCATGATTAGGATATGCTTATTTTAGAATATTTGAGGATTTTACTATGGCCTCATTATCCCTTTGGGCAGCTGTGTTTACATATTTGTTTGAAATCGTAAAACACAAAAAGTGACACAAACATTAAAGCAGCATTTTAAAAATCATTCATCGTGCCCTGCATGGCCATAGGATTTGTGGAAAGGATATGAAACTGAAGGATTTACTAGAACAAAGATCAAGAATTAAGACACTAATGCCCCATCTGTTCAAGAGCTCCCAATTCTTGATGTTTCCAATAATTGTGTTCTGTGGAATGAAATGAAAACGAGTTTGTGAAATATGGATGCATTTTTATTATGGAAATTTATAAATATATCCAAATGTAACAAATATTCTTGTGTTAAATGTAGAAAACATAACTAATTAGATTTTTTTACTATAATTTACAACTACACAAAAGAATCTGTCTCAACCTACCCCTTTTCCAATTTTGCTTATAATAACATTCACCAAGATTTTTCTTAGAGAAAATTTCACAACCTCCATTTTAATTATACATATATTGGGCAAGGGTAGGGAGGAACTAAAGAGTTTTAAACATGAGTGATTATCACTTTTTGGTAATTTTATTTATGAAACAATGATAAGCCCATACAAATCTCGGAAATGTAGACTTTCCCCCATGAGAACTTGAGATTTGTCCCAGAAAGCATTGCTCTGGATGAGTAAAAAGATACAATATCAGAAACCATATAGTCCAATATCAGAAACCATATAGTCCAATACCAACTTAACATAAAGAATCAAGATGACAAATGAAGATATATTTACTTGTCCTACACTTCAACTATTTATAAAGATGACAGCACATAATTGCCTTTGAAAGATGTGAAGTGTGATTTTGACAGCAATTGAGTGGGCTTACTGTTTGTCACTACTCACATTCAGTGTTAGAATTTCAACATAAAGTAGACCATTCTTAAATTTCATTTAAGGACATGAGACAATGAACTCCAAAATACCACTTCCTCCACCCACAAAAGAGATTCTCTTATTTAGTAGCTATAATACACCAGACACTGTACTGTTTTTTTCCAGATAATTTTTGCAACTGCATTCTTACAATAATGCTGTTTACAGATAGAGAACCTAGGTTCAAAAAGAATAAGCAGCTTTCCCAGAGACACATGGCTTATAAATCAGAATCTGTATTTGAAACCAGGGATAGATTTTGTGGCTTCCAAAAATTTGTGATTATGGGGCAATGAAGGTAAATCCCTAACACGTAGCCTGGGAGTAGAACTGTCGTGAGAGTCTGATGAAAATATTTCTGATCACAAATATTTGCAACAACTAATTGTAGTGCTTATAAATTAAAAATTTTTAAATGTTTAGTATAGGTAGGCAGAATAACATATTTAAGACAGTACAATTCAGAGTCAGACATTATCTTTCTCTGTCAATTACTATTTGTCCACTTAACGTCTCTGAACTTCAGTTTCTTTATTTGTAATGGAAGATTAATAATTTCATTTTACATAGGATATTCATGATATAATACTTGCAAAGTAGTTAATACATTAAAATATTTTCAATGATTGGTAGCTACGGTCATTATTAACACAGTCTTTACAGTGTAACCTTCTATGATAAACATGTAACTTTTCGTAGAACGTTTCTTAGCTTTTCAAGTATTAAAATTATGTTTTTGTACGTGGCAACCAACTAAGTTGAGGCTTTGCATTTGAACCAACTCACTCATCCAAAATTTATCAAATACCAGATTGACCATTTGGTTTTTACATCATATAGTTATAGCCTGAAGCAAGAAAGCATTGGCCTTTGTAAGGAAAGTGAATTTATTATTTCAAAGAAATTCGACTCAGCAAGTGGTAGGACATAAGACATAAAATGTTTAAGGCTGAAGCAACTGTAAGACTCAACCATAAGCCTACAACAGGAGGTGAAAAATTCTGTCTCCATCCAACTTCTGCTCAAGTATTTTGCCAATAAGACAATGTATGTTTAGTGAAAATATAGGATGGCTTAATATTGAAATCAGATAAAATGGAATACAAAATAAATGGGATAAAATTAATGAATAAGTAAGAGGTTAAGGAATGTTACCGACTCTTGCTGTGTCTTTTTTCTGACAATTGGAGTAGATATTGCTGAAGTAGGAAGCAGTTCAGAAACTCTAGATGGAACGTTGAAAGACAAGCCGTTTATTATGGATTCAGCAAATTTTGAAATTGAAAAGCAACTTTTACTAGACAAAGAAAGGATCAGGGAAAACTCTTGTGGAGATCCATTTTTATACCATGCTTTTTCTATTCTTTATTTTTGGAGGAGTATTTTAGCAGAGAAGTTCATTCCATGATGAACCAAGTGAGTCATATCAATGTTCTGAAACACAAATATCAACTATTATTGAATTAGAAATCATATAAAACATTTTGTTTGTTTTATAATTCTTTAGTAGACCAATCTGAGTTAGAAGTGTGCTTATATTTCTTCTAAACTATTAAAGAGAAATAAAGTTAAAACTTAGAAACATTGTCTGAAAAGCAGCTTAACTAGACTGATGTTCTGCTCTTATCCTTCATTATTAGCTCTGTGAAGCATGTTAAAATACTATAGTTACTCTTTGGGTGACCTTGAGAGACTCATACCTCTAGGAAAACTAGCTATTTCAGGGATTGAATTGTCCTAAGTTAGTCTGACAGTCATATGTTTAAGTCATGATTTCAGTGCCTGGAGAAATATTCGTCAGGCACCAGAGTAAGTCAGCGATTCAGAACTGCCCTGTGGCTTTGGAAGAACATGGTTGGGGAAGGTCAGTCAAGGTTCAGAAAGCCTTTGTCAAAGGCTTAAGGAGGATGCAAATACAAGCCCTGTTCTCAGACAGCGCAGCATCTCTCTCCCATATATATGCTCATGAAAGGCCTCATAAATTACGAAAAACAATCCTTTATGAAATGTGGTCTCCTCTCCTCACATTTTGTAAAATCAATGTGTAATCTGGCTCTGAGCAACATATACAAACAAAGAAAATAAATAATAAAAATAAAAGATGGGCTAATGCCTTCCTTGTTAAGAGCTTGTGAGGCACCAAGAAATTATAAGAGAAAAATAAAAAACATTTTAGGACTAAAATTGTTTAAATCTTAAAGTAGCTCCTCCACTATGATGCATGGGTAGAGGTAGAGAAAGTGTAAGATTTGAAATTGTAGTCCCCAATTTTCTTACCATTCTTCCCTTTGACATGTCATTCTTACCCTCAAGTTGCTAAAATCCCTTCTCTTTTGAAACATATTGATTAAGATGTAAAGAGAAGTATAGTCTTCAGAGCTCAGGACATCAAATATCACGGAAAAATAAAATTTTATATAAAATCTTTAAAAAATGATTTCTGGACAATATTAACTAGTTATTTGTTTGCACCATTTTTACTTGAAGAGACCTCAGCAGCCATCCTTTGTCCAGATCGTTATATCTATCAATCAGTGTCCAAATCCAAATCTAAATGTGAGATTTCCTCATTTGACAGCATCCTCTATTAAAGGATGCACCTGCTCAGGCCTACTGATTTCACTTTCTCATGCTCATTTGCAGAATTCATATCTATATATATTACTGCCTTGCAGTTTCCAGAATTTATTTCACACAAAATCTTTACACATGTACTGAATAATCTAATCAGATTATTTTTAGAACTGGTTAAGTCAATTCAAAAGTTCCCCTGAAGGAGTAAATGTGAACAAAATCATCAAGAACTTTTTGGGGAAAAAATATCTAAGCATAGGGATTGTTCTACCACACTGTTCTATCCGGTAAGACAATCCATATGCCTAGAAACTATAGCAAATAAACTCAATAGTTCTGGCTCAGAAAGACATGTACAGCCATAAAAACAAGGCAGTGCCCAGAAACAGATCCATCCATATATAAGAAAGTTTACATGATAAGGTAATATTTCCAATTGGTGTGAAGTAGTGCCTTATTTAATACATGGCACAAGACTATGAATCATACATTAAAATGAAACAACAGACAGGAAAACTCCTTAAAATTAGATTTGTATCTCCAAGAGTAAATAAAAATGGATTCCTGGGGAAGGTAGGAATTTACAAAAATCAGATAAATCAATTAAATCAGTAACAAAAGACAAACAACGCACAAAAAAATGGGTTCAGAGGATAAAATAGTACATCAGTAATGTGATTCTGCTGATAGAAACACTGAAAGCAGACATTCAACTGCAATTGTGATCAAGGAAATGCAAACCAAAAGAATATAATGTCATGGTTAGCAGATTAATAAAAACTTTTTAAAGAATTTAATGTTCTTATTTAATGTTCATCTGAGTCGTTGGTAATAAAATTGGCAACAATCTGTTAGTACATGTCAAACGATAAATATATACAAAATTTAAATCAGTAACCCTATTTCTAGGAATCCATTCTATAGATATCTTAGTGCAAGTGGGGAAGGGCTTATGTAATGGAGGTTTAATGTAGGATCATCTGCAAATACTTTTAAAATTAGAGTCATCTTGAAAGTTCAACAATAGGGAAATAGTTGAATAAATTTTGGTATATTCACATCATGAAATCACAGGTAGTGTTTTAAAAAAAATGAAGCAAATCTTTACCCATTGACACAAAAAGACACTTGCAATGTAGTGTGGAATCAAAAAGCAAACACCCAAATAGTATGATTTCTGTTTTGCAAAATATATATAACATCAAGGTAAAATACAGGTCTGAAATGGTACACATTTCAAATACATACAACTGTCAACAGAGATCATAACTTTTTATTGTATCCTTTCCATATAGTGCAATTTCTTTTAGTGAGTATGTACATCTTTTGTAAAATTTTTTATAAAACAATAACAAAAGGAAAAAAGAAAAGAATATGATTTCTATTCTTGGGTACAGAAGAAATGAATCAATGACACTGGAGTGCACTTAAAACCACAGAAGCCTGAGTCTAGGTTTACAGAGACAGGTTTGTTATTATAATTATCACCTAGGAAGAGTTGGATTCTCAAAATTGCTGAGATTTCATTCACTTCTCTTAGAAGTTGGGGAGGAAGTGGCAGCATAGTGCTAGAAGCTCATACTCACTTTCTCCCTCTTCCTAATTATATAGTCATCCAGGAGTAACACTTCCCTTCAGAAATAAGATGCTTAGTTCAGAATCTCAGGCACTGCTCCAAATAATGTGCTTTTAGGCTTACTGTAAATTCAATAAGAAATGATTGAAAAACATAGGCTGTCAATCAACTGAACAGACATGGTTGGGTAGGAAAAAACTCTCTGGTGTGTGCTATAAATACCAGATCATTTTTATAGTATTACTAGGGTGGAGACTTACAGCCACTTCTTTTTTTTTTGGTTTCAGGCAGAATTCATTTTGTGCCTGCTAAATACCCGAGGGACCATATGTTTAAGTATGTTAGCATCACATTGATGGGAACCAAAGTTCTTTGCCTCGTTCTCTGTCTGTAGACTTGGGAACTCTTTACTAGTTACGTAATTCTCATGGTCCTATTGTTAAATAAATCCCCTCATCCCTTATGTTGAAGGATGTATGAGTTGGGCTCTGTTTTTACACAACAGTTATGTAAGGAAACAGCTCCAAATCCCTATCAAGCATGCTCTTTTCTCTCTTTTGGAAAGGTTTTGGCTCTGGGGTTTTTTTCCCACATAGCCTCAGCAAGGAAAGTAAGTTTTAAAATAGAGAATAAATTTAATGTCTCAAGTTTCTTTGTTGTCATCCCTAAAACATGTACCATTATAAATTCAGTGTTTATGGAGGCATTAAAAAAATAGTTAACTTCATGATCAAGAGAAAAGTATAGCTCTGCTTTGCATCTTTGTACAAAGAAAGACAACAATTCTTCCATATACGAATTGCATTTTGGGCATCTATTTTCTATGGGTCGAAAGCACAGCTTTCTGTCTAAAAGATGAAAAGATCAGGCTCAATCACTGATAAATACATCCACAGGATTGTATTGAAACACTTCTGATCATTACATTTTACTATTGAGTTGTGGTAGCTGAAGCTGGCATTTAGCTTAAACAGGTTTGCATTTCAGAAGAGTAGTTCAATGAAGGTTAACTTGATGGTCATGTAGTATGATACAGTAAAGTGTGGCAGGCATCTGTCTTCAGGCTAGTTATAAACAGGAGGATTTCCCTTCTGCTCTTGAGATCAAGTGAGAATAGAGGTTGGAGGTAGGAGCATAAAGACGGGCATAAAGATGGCAGAGAGGTTCTGTCCAAAACAAACTCCATGAGGGGGCCGGCCTGGTGGCGTAGCCATTAAGTTCGTATGCTCCGCTTCGGCAGTCTGGGGCTCAGGTTTGAATCCCAGGTGTGGACCGATGCACCACTCATCAAGCCATACTGTGGCGGTGTCTCACACACAAAGTGGAGGAAGATGGGCACAGATGTTAGTTTAGGGCCAATCTTCCTCAGCAAAAAGAGGAAGGGCCAGTCTTCTTCACCCAAAAATAAATAAAAAATAAAAAAACTCAATGAAATAAAGTCCAAGTAGAGGTATGGCAGAGCAGTTTCAGGGAAACATGGGTCATGTCCTAGCTCAACTGATTACAGAGCTGAGACAAGTTACTTCATCTATCTGTGTCTCTGATTATTCACCTGAAAATTAAGGAATAAGACCCACTTCCATTTTTTTCTTATGAAGCCTAAGTTAGTTACCTAAATAAAGTGCTTAGCACAGTGCCTGGCGCACAATAAATTTTCAATTAACATTTTTAAGAATATTACTGACATTATTTTTATTCTTATGATTATTATCACTATTCTAATAAAAGCTTTCTGAGACTCAGTTTCTAAATCTATAGATTGAGAATAATATATTTTTTCCTTGCACTAAGGTTAGAAATCAACAATCCAAGGGACATTTCACCGTAGGTACCTTTAGTGGAGACACTGACATCATAATGTTTTTATTTAGGGAATACCACTATGTCACCATCACTTGAGAATTTACAAAATAGCCATGTAAATACCACACGTCAAAGAACACATGTCTCTCTAAATGTACTGCATAATTTAGGATTTAATGGATGAATTCAAAATTCCTAGAAGAAGTGATGCCAATGTATATTAGCATGAACAGTCATTATAGGCTTTAGATAATCCTATCTCAAAGACTACACTCTACAGTCATAAAGGTTTAGAAAGATCCAGGTCATAGGAACACTAATGTTAGATCAGTCAGAATGCACAATTACTTCTTCCGCTTGGCTCCATGAATCTACGCATAAGTAAAAATATGTTAATGCTGCAGGTTGCAAATTGTGTATGGCCCATCCTCTTCTCTATTTCTTTTTGAACACTAAATGTTATGTCTCATATTGCTGTAATTAAGCAAGAAAATTTCTTCCCTATGTATCAGGCCATTGTATCCCTTAATTCATAAGGCGAAAGACCTTCTTGAACATTGTCAAAAACCTGACAGTTCAGGTATTGGTGCCTAGGCTTCTACTGGACTAAAAACTTCCCTCCCCTAATCATGACCCTATAAATGTAAACTGATTTCATTCTAAACTATGACAGGCACATTGTCAATTCAAGCGTTGGAGCCATGCTGATTATTCATAAGCCATGTTCTGCTTATTACAAATACCAATAATAGTGATTCACATGAGGGAATTTGTCTCAGTGCATCATGCTTTAACTTCTCCTGCTGGGTTTAATATTCTAATACACAGCCCTCCATTCTCATTGGAAAGCATTACTTGACTACCTCCCATCTGGTATACTTAGGGAGATAGCCCTGAGAAACAGTGGCAGCTATTCAACTGTTTAGGAGGCTGTGTTCATGGGAGTAGGGCGAGGTAGGGAAAATGGGTTTTGGGGCTGGAAAATCTGGGTTTCTTTACTCACTAACATTAGACAGTAAGCTCCCTGAGAGCCAGAAGCATTCAGAGTAAACAAATGAATTGAACAGGGCACGTCTAAGGTAGAATTGAGAAGAGCAAAATAGACATTGGGGTAAAGTGTGAGTTAGAGTTAGTGGGATTTATTTGGAGACAATTCTTTGTTGTTTTCTAGCATTTCTGCACATCTTAGGAATAGAGACAATGATTGCTTCATTCCAGATTATTTTTTTAAGGATGTTTCTGTAGTAAACAGCCTTAGAAGATAGAGTGTCTCTCTTCAGAGCAAAGAGCAGGTTTTCTTACAGCCTTGGAAGGTAGAGATACTGCTTCCATCTAGAACAAAGGGCAGGCATGCTGACTTCTCCTAATGAGAAATGTAGGTTCCCTTAGTTGAGGGTTCCTCTCCTATAATGCACCCCACTCCATATCTAGATGTCATCTAGCTTCCTTCATGTTGCCCTGTGGAAATTGGGGTATGCGGCACTGAGGCAAAGAGGATGCTCATGCTACTTGCTATGCCTTGAATAATAAAATCTTCTGTCTTTGATGCAGGAGTCTTATGTCTCTGCCAGCATCCATGAAACTGCAGCAGAAAAAAAGTGTTAGCTTGCAAGTAGGATAAAGTATTAGATATTTCATAGTTCTTGACAGAACATAGAGAAATAAAGAGATACAGCATATAAAAGAACTCTAGAAGGGTAAACGAGTAAACAATAGCCTGTGATTCCCTTCCTTCATGTTTAATAAAGGTTAACTTAGCATTAATTCATTTATTCATATATTTAGCACCTTCCATGCGGCAGGTATTATTCTAGGTACCAGGAATACAGTACTAACTGTGACTGACAATTTCCCCCCTCTCTTGCTGCATGCCTACTAATGAGCAGAGACAAATATTAATACATGAATAAATAAATTTTTAAATTTCAGATGGTTATAAATGTTATAAAGCTAAATGAAAAGGATAATGTAATTAGGACAGCTTCTTTAATTAGGGTGATCAGGGAGGGCTTTTCTGAAGTGACAGCATTAGGTATAAGGTCTGCCATGTAGAATTTTGGGGAAAGAACATTCCAGAAGGACAGGGAAAAGGAGAGGGTGAGAAGAAGGGAAATAGGAGAGAGAGAGAGAAGCAGCATGAGTAGAGACACAGAGGCTTCAACAAGAGAAATAAAATTAGTGTGGCTAGAACATAATGAGAGGAAGAGTGATACTGGGTGAATTGAGCAGTTTGTGCAGGAGCCAGATCATATTGGAAATTATAGACTACAGTAGGCAATCAGATGGGCTAGATGCTGTCTCTTTTCCTTTATGAAGTTAAATTGGCTCACTTTCCTCATTATTTTTAAAAAGACATACAGTTTATTGATGCCATGAGCATTCTGAAAATAAGGAATACATTTGCACTGTGGAATACAGGTGTATGGATTTCTAGAAAAAATGAGAAAAAAATGCTTTTATCTAGAAACGTTTGGAGAACAGAACTAAGTATATTTGCAACTAACTACCACTATTACTATTACTTCTAAAACACTAATACTTCTGCCACTCCTAAAAATAACAATATAAAGATGAGGAGAAGGACAAGGAGGGGGAGGAGAATGAGGAAGACAAGAAGGAAAACAACAAATTATGGAGGGACTCATGTGCCAAGAACTAGGCTCAATGCTTGACATACTTCTTCTAAACTTCACAATTACTCTGCAAAACGCTTCGATGCTCCTTTCAGGAATGGAAATAGAGGCGTAGAGAGGTAAAGTTCTTTGCCTGAGATTTTCCAGCTAGCCTGTGCCTAAGCCAAGATTTGAACCTTGGAACTATCAGGCATCAGAGCCAGGATCTTTGCAGAATACACAGCCTGTATTCTAACTCAGCATCTTTAGGCTGCAGATGTTCTTCCCTTATAAAGAAGGCAGCTTTGTCATCAGTTGATAGAGAATTGTAGTATCCCAGAGATTGTTAGGTTCAGTCATGGGACAAAATGATTGGTGGTTTTTATCTGCATTGTTTGAAAAGCCTGGCTCTATACAGTGGCTGAAACACAGCACATAACACTTTTTCTTCTAGTGGATGCCATAGCAGACAACAGATGTACAATGTCTACACAATAAGATGGGCAGAAGTGCCTAAATTGGTCATCCAGCATAAGAATATAGCTGACCCAGCTTTATTCCAGGTGCTTCTAGACTTTGGTCCTTTGGAAGAAAAATGATGAGTTTCTGGAAAATATCTTTAAAGAGAAAGTATTATTATCATCCTAGAGAAAATGGTTCATAAATACACCAAGTCAAAGGCAAGGGAACACAAAAAATTATCTGAACTAAAAAGGTAGGTTTTGGTCTAATAGAATATCAATTCTGAAGGGATCTGAAATTCACTCCTTGGGTAATTAGTAACTGATGACATGCTCTTACACTGGGACAAAATGTCTAAAAGATTGTTTAGACCAGTGTTTCCAAAACTGTGTTGCAAAGAATGCATGTTTCTAGAAATGCTAATGTTTTATGAAATTCAGATTTCGTAGTGTGAAAAACCTCTAGCAGAATTTATTTATCCATATCTCTTCTTTCTTAGTAACAGAACCCTGTTTAGTTTAATTTGGGGAAGGACTATAACCAGGTTAATATATATATTATAACCAGGTTAATATGTATATATATATTTTTTCCAGCCTATATTTCATTGAGGAAGCCAATGAAATATAAGTCTAATTTTGGATTGTGCTATGAAGAAAATTCTTTGGAGAGGGCTCTAAGTCTGAAGGGGACCCATTTTGCCACTTCTTTGTTTTACTTTTTCTGCTTGATAGTTTTGTGTGATGTCTGGAGTTCCAGTCCACAATCTTGCGACATTCGGTTGTTTTTAGGATAAAATCCACAAAGTTAGTATAATAAAACCATTTTGTGCCAGTCTCAGCCTATCAATACACTCAGCAATAACCATCAGGAAACTTCGAAAGAAAAAGTTTCTTACAAGTCCTGGAAATTACATGGCACGCCTGGGGCCATACAGCAAGGCTGCAGGTAGAGAGAGAGAGAGGTCAGGCCTGCAGTTCTGCTTTTATTGGGGCCGAGAATGGAGGCCTACGGTTTATGCAGGCTCACTCTTTATTGGTGAGTTTAAAACATAAGAGTGGGAATTTAAAGCATGAGAAGAGAAGTAGCCCAAGTGGTCAGTCATCAAAATCAATCAAGATCTCTAAAACAAAAGAGCCTGAGCGGGGACTGGCATTGTGTTCACTGAGATAGCCATCTTTGAAGTGGATGTCTCCACAGTCAAAGCTTAAGTTAGGCACTTGCATTACAAAAAGAAAAGCCAAGGGCCGCCCGTAGAGGTAAGGTTCACAGGCTCCTCTTGGGTGGTTCGGGGTTCACAGGTTCGAATCCCAGGCGAGAACAGACGCACCGCTTGTCAAGCTGTGCTGTGGCGGCATCCCACATAAACTAGAGGAAGATGGGCACCGATGTTAGCCCAGGGCCAGTCTTCCTCACCAAAAAAAAAAAAAACAAAAAACAATTTTCAAGGCTTACACTACAAAAACCTGTAGAAGAAACTCCAATTTACTTTGTGGCATACCACATCAGCCCTGGTGTACTTAAATCTTAACTCGATTTTGGTGAGAATATAAAACACTTAGGTGTTGAAGCCATTGTAGCCAGGTCTCTGTTACTTACCAGCAACTAGATGCAATTCCTGATACACTCTGCACCTCCCACATTACTCTTAAAGGTTTGCAGGCATATTTACTCATTAAAGATCCCGAAAATTACTGTCATAAATAAAATATACATAAATAAAATAACTACTAAGAAATTATCACATGCCAGACACTGTGCAAAATGCTGAAGATGCGGAAAATAAAAGAGAAAGTGATTGACTCTGAGTATGTCATGAAAGTCTTTCCAAAAAAAGCTCAAATTCTGAGGGATGAATAGGAGTTTTTTTAAATAGAGAAGAAATGGAAATACCAGACAGGTAGAAAATGTAATAAATGAAAAGAGATAGCAGTAGGATGTTTCCCAAGAACTTCAGCATCTTTGATATAGCTGGAGAATACAAGTGAAAGGCTTTTTATGCCAATCTAAGGAATTTAGGCATTATACTCTAGGCAATGGGGCACTACTAAGCAATTTTAGGCAAGGAGAAACAAGATGAAGCTTTTGTTCTGGAAGGGTCTCTCTGGCATCAATGTGCTGAATCTCTATGAGAGACTGCATGTGGGAAGTGGGTAAGGTGGGGCATGAAACCAGATACAAGAAAGCCAAACTGGAGTCTACTGGAATGGTCAAGAGCAGATATCAAGAGGACGTAAACCTCTGCAGTAGTAACTTCTGTGACTATCTATTAAAGGCCACCAGTATATATTTATGGAACAATGTCTATTCCATGAACAGTCATAGGAGATAAAGGAATGCTGACTCTTGCACCAATAGAAAGCCCATGTTTGAGGAAAATGATTACATGAATTAAAATTTTAAAAAACTTCCCATTCTCTAGTTTTTTAAAGAACCACTTTTTCTTAAGAGTATAAAAATGCAGACGCTTATTTGATCTAATCTGATTCTCTCACTGACACTCAGCTCGCTCCATGCCAAAGGTGGTTTTGATTTCTCTGCCACTTTGCAGACCTCTCACTATCCCAGGATAAGAGCGCAGAGTCTACTCATCTCTTCATATCTGTAGTCAAGGAGCTTCCACTTTCCCAGGGCCCACCATTCCCAGCGCTGAGAGGATGCTGGGAAACAGTGCACTGTGGTGTTTAGCACTATGCTCACCTGGAGCATTGTGACTGAGGCCAGGGTCATTTTCACTGAAGTAGTCCCATTTACGCTAAGGAACCAAGGACCACACCATCAATGAAAACCTGCATAGTCCCAATTTCAGAGGAAATCATTATTTCCTTGGGAGACAAGAACACTTTTAGGATCCCTTAGCATCTCTGAAATTAAAACAACAACAGTGCATATCCAGCCTCATGAGTTCTTGTATCAACCTCCTACCACACCAAATTTTGAGGAGATTTTGAGCTTTGAACAATTCCACCTTTGAAGTATAGAGTGTTTACTTTGCAAACTTTTTGGAAGAACTTTAAAATAATTTTGAATGAGATTCCTAGCTGAGGAGTTAACATTTTCATCAGGGTCTTCCTCTTGAGGTGGTTGGAGGTAAATTATGTTCATTATTGTAATGGTGGTCTTTGCTATCATTTACATCTCATCCACAACTCTCATCACCTCCACCCTGCCAATTAGATTTCTGGGAGAAATCAGTCAGTGTAGAATTAGACAAATTAGAACTCAGGTTCATCCATGCTGTTTTAGCCCATCATCTATGTTCCTTTACAAAGACTCCTACCACTGACTTTATTCCTTTAGGAACCTTTTTCCTTTCAAGCACATGAAATACATTATCTCATGCAAGAGAATGCATCCAAGTACCACTACGCATGAGGATTTTTGGCAGAAAGCATCACTACCTCCATCAAATTATGGCAGAGGCTGAATAAACAGATTGAGGGGAAAATGGTGTGATGGTGTTGCATACCCAGTGGGCTTAATAACTAAACATTTTAATTAGACAGTAATGACTGGATAGCTTAGAAAAATATTATATGAAAACAGCCTACTTATGGAAAAGTGTATTTTGTTTATTTTTATTTGGATTCCTCCTAGTTCCCAAAAAGAATTTGGAGTGGCTAGCAGTGAACACTACCTCTGCTTTATTATCATTATTCTATTATAAACTTTACTGATGTCCTAGAGCACAAATTCAAAAGAAAAGGACAGTATTGCACATGGTGGAACTTTCTTTTTTATTCAAATTATATTCAACTTTCTATTTCCATAAGAGCAATATATTCCATGAGGCAAAAAGGCAATAATAGATAGCTTGGGAATTAGGAAGACAAAGAACCATGAAGCTCAGTCTTTGTTTTTCACCATTGGAGAAGAAAACACTGAGATAAAAATCATGGAATTGAACCTTTAAAATATTTAGAAAACAAAACTTTTCAAGAATTATAGGCATTTTCTCATGTCTAGAAAACATCCTGACTACAGCCCTATAAAATTAGTAAGAATCATGAAATCTCACAGACCCTGAGATGAATTAGTTTGTGGAATGATGATTCTTAGAGAGCACTGAATTCAATGCTTGAACTTCACAACAAGGAAACAAAAATCCCAGAGCAGTTAAGCAACTTTTCCAATGTCACACAGCAATAGAGGCTAACTGGGCTTTCTCAACCCTACCTCAAAATTATTACTATGTGATATGCTCCCAGGCAACTAATTCTAGGGGGAAAGCCCCAGACTAGGACTCTAGTTTTGCCCCTTCAACAAAGTAGATAGGCATGTATGTGTGAAGTAGGATACATTTATTTTCTGAATTTTTGATAGAAGGTACAACCTTGAAAAAAAGAAATCTACAAAAACCAGCTAAAGAAACAACATTTGAATCAGTGTCAGAGATCAAAAGTTGAAAGATACTCTGTTTAGAAACTAAATGTGACATAATTCAAATCAGATTTTGAAAACTAGGTAGAACATTTTATGTAATTACTTCTCCTAAGGAAGGGAGACATGAGAACACATTATTTCAAACAATAAAAAAGGCCTTTATTATATTCAGTTGAGCCTCCACCAGTTAAAAGAAAAAAGAATCTTCCTTAGGCTTCTAGAAATACTTAGTAACCCAGTTTCCTAAGATCCCATTATATCACAGCAGGATGCATGTTTGAGAGCTCTTGGATATAAAAGTTTAGCCTAGGGAAAAAGGAGAGCCAGTCTAGTGGAGCGAAAGTATTCTCTTTTTTGGCGTTTCACCTTTAGTAATTAAATTAATCAAATAGATATTTTTCACTTTCCTTCCATAGAATACATATTTAGAGACCATTCAAATATAAATTGCTCTCGGAATCATGCTAATTGGCTCTCTGGTAATTCAAGAGATGACTTCTTGATGAAGAAGATAATGATAAACTCTCAAGGGAATATAAGGAAATTTGATTTTTAAGAGCAGTCCTACACATTTTTTTTTTCAAGTTATAAATAAGAAGAAACATTTTAGAATGGAAGCTTGGGAAGGGTTCCTTAAAGGGACAGCAATGTTGATGTTCATCATCTAATCCTCAGGGTGAAAAGGAGCGAAACCTCCGAATTGCAACCTTATAAATTTGAGTGAGAATCACAAACTCTCAGACCATAGGATGAAGCTGTGTCTCACTCAGCTCCACAATTATGGTTTTCCCCAGGTGTATAGGCTTTGCAATTGCTCATATTCCATAATTCTCTGTGGAAGAGAAAGACCATTTTCCACCTCTGTGCTGCAAAAGAAATGTTAAAATTGATACAGCCAAGGAGAAATGTCCCTGGAAGCCAAGAGCCTGGCAGTCTCATTTGGTTGCCCCATCTGCCTACTACTTTGTTGCAGAAGCGTCATTTGTTTGGATGTTCACCCTCACATCACTCAGAAAAGAGAGGGGGAGAATTACGAGAGGTCTCATATCCCTGCGTCGTCATTGATTAGGCATGAATGCGCCTAATCCTGAACAAAGGATCAGGCAGGTAAATCTAGCAATGTGACTTCACCAATAAAAGAGATGCAAAAGTAGAAACATTTCTCTTTTTTACCTGATATGGCCGTGTGTCAAAATGATACCAAGAAACTGCAGCAAACACCTTACAACCATGAGTAAAAGCATCTCCAATTCGGTAAGGATAACAGAGGACTAACGTACTGAGCACCTGGGTCCATGATGACATTGCTGACTTGCAAAACCAACTCTAGAATCAACCTGCAGCTGGGCGTTGAGAGACACTTCCTGTGGGTCTTGTACATTTCTGAACATCTTGCAAGCAGTGATACTGACTGCCTGTGTTTCTGACTATCTTTTCAAGGATGTTTGTATAATGAGCAGGCTTGCAAGACAGAAGCTCTTTCTGCAACAAAGGGCTGGTTTGTTTACTTTTTAGTATGATAAAGATAACGTTTACCTCCAAGGCAAAGTTTAGGAAAGCTTACATCCTATTAAAAGATTCTGGTTTCCTAAGCTTAGAGTTCCTCTCCTGTAATGCAACCAACTTTATGGACAAGCATCACCAGGCCCTTTGAGTTTCCCTGTGGAAAGAGGACTCACGGAACCCGTGCAAAAGCTGATCTCTGGCCACTGTTATTGCTGTGACTAATAAGCCTTTTGTTTCTGACCCAGAGTCTAGTGTTCACGTGCACTCATGAAACTGTTACAGGCGAATATTTTAGCTTGTGGGTAGAGTAAAATCTCAGACGCTTCACAGTTATTGACACCGAGCTTCCTGTTGTGTGAGGTAATATATGTCCCCAGTGATGAGCCCTTTTTTAATGAGATATTCTATTGTTTGTGGCTTAAGTCATCCTTCAATATATTACCACAGTACTGTATATTTTTGGAAGAAAAGAGTAAAATACTGTCTAGGTGTATGTTTCACGTTATCTTCAAGTCAGCAGCAAGATATAGTGACATTGGAAGAACTGGATACTTAGGAGACCTTAGGAAACTGTTTGATCCCTTGGGCTAAGTGTTCTCTTATGTTGAAGGGTGACAGCAAATATGCCCTACTTACACATGCTGTTATGTAAGGGCTGTGCTTTGCATATAATACATAGTCACTTTTACTGAATTAAAAAATCATAAAATTTTACATGAATATTCTCTAGAAAGAAACTTACAACAGTTTATATATAATTAGTATTGTACAACAACCTTTTTAATTCTAATACCAGGGTTTGCAAATGGCAGATATCTTGAATTCTACAATAAACAGCTTTTAATTTAATTTCTTTTTTCTGGGGATAGGACTGCAAAGAGATAAAGTCTTAGGCACAAGTGTAGAATTATTTCTTTAAATGACTCAAATTTAAATATGTAACCCAGAATGCAAACAGAAAGAGCTATGATTTTTTCCTTCTTCTTTTCCTTTCTTTTTCTGTTGGTATTCTAAGAATGTACAGCATGGACTATTTTTAATGAATCTTTTGTGAAGTACTCATCAGTGGACAAAAATGCTGTTAAAAATTCAATTACCAGTTTTTCTTTCCTTTGTCTTCCCTCTGTAGAGGAGAACATATGGTGCCTAGAATGTGATGTGGTGAGGGAAGAGGGAGTTGGAGACCTGCATGGAGGTGGGATGGCAAGATTGATGGTGGCCGGGGATGCAGGGCATTGGGGAAGGGTGAGAGGTAACACTGCTGAGCAGACTAGAAGACTTGATGACCAATAATGGCAGTGATGGGAGGAGATTGGAGGTGACAGAAGAGATGGCCTGCATGGTTTGAGTTTGGTTACATTGAGCAAATAAGTAAATGTATGGAGAATAATATGAAGCCTCTGGAACAAGAGACAATATTAACAAAGAAAGGTAAAGGATGGAAGGAAACATGGAGTGTTGGACTAAAATTGGAGATTTCAGTATGGACTCATGATTTTGTAATATATACACAAAGCTATGTATAAATAGTTGTAGTTGTATACACTTTTATATACATGTGAATCCAAGCTGTGCCCATTGATAGGCCAATGACAGTCTTGTACCAATGAGTACAGTGAGTGCCAAGACCTTAGTTTCTAAATGCTGTCCTCACTAAAAGGAGTCTGGGCTTCTTGGAGAACCAGCCATTTCTAGGACTAGAGCGGGGAAAGTTAGAGATGAGCCTTGAATATCATATTGTGCCTGACATTAAGGTAATGTTCAGTCAATGTTTGGGACATAACTAAAGCATATACAATCCAGTTTGAATGGAATGATTTTGGCATTAAAATATATAACAATAACAATGGCTTACAACCCCATTGAATAAGATAGGAACCCACAATATTATACTAATAATAAATGAATGAATAAATGAATGAATAAATAGAATTATGGGTTCTATTATAGATAGACTATATACATATTCTTTTATAGCTATGTAAATAGATGTATGTAGAGCTAAAATTCTTCTTCACAATAGAATGCCAACAAATTTTAAAGGGATAATGGAAATAGAGACTTGCCACTTGGCAACCATCAGAGATCATGGTTAATTAAGTAGATGCTGTCAATGTATACTAAAGTCATTTGGTGGTGGTTTGATGAGGAATGGGTTTATGAAGTCATTTTGAAATACTTCCCTACCATATACTAATCAATTAAACTGGGAAAATGGTGACTGTAAAGTGGAAAAACTTGGCAGAGCCCATTATTACCAGGTGATTAAGGTTAAAATCACCAGAGGAAGGATTGTTCCATAGCAAGTGTCTCCTGAGGTAAGGCACCAATAAGTGTGCAACATCATTTCTGTGGAACGACTCCCAAAAGTGCATGACCTGAGTCAGGACATGAAGAATCATCAGATGGACCCAGGTTGAGGGTCATGTTATGGAGTAGAAGGCCTGTTCCCTCTAAATATGTCAAAGACACAAAAGACATGAAAACACTGAGGAACTGATTTAGGATGGAGGAATCAGAAGACACCTGACACTTAAATGCAAGATGGAGTCTTAAATAGGAACCAGAACCAGAATGGGACAGGTGTCATTGTTGGGGCAGCTGACAAAATTTGAATGGTAACTTGGGCTTGAATGGTAATATTGTATCAATTTCGAGTTCCTGATTTGGAGGGTTATATGACCATTCTTCAAGAAAGTACGCTTGTTTCAGGAACATAACTACTGTATTGTTTGGACTGAGGGGTCATTATGTCTACATTTCACTCTTGAGAAGTTTAGGAAGAGATGAAAGATAATGGCTATGTATTCATATACAGAGATAGATTGGGCGATAGAACAAATGTGGCAAAATTTAACAATTGGAGGATCTGGGTAAGAGGAATATTAGAGGTCTTTTCAATAAAAAATCTTTTAAAATTCTATATTTATAATTTTAATAATATGTTATATTAATATAATATGTAATGTATTATATATAATATATATATCAACATTGAAATCGGCATGATCATTGGAAAGAATACAATTATTTTCATTTCAATTTAAGTTGGGTATTCAATATATTATTCATTAGTCCAATAAATATTGAGATTCCACCATGTTTGTCCCACTGTTTTAGGTGCAAGATCTATAGGAGGAAACAAGAAAAACAAAGATCCTGCCCACAAATATCTAGACTCTAGTGAAATTCACATAACCACTGAGGTCTGTGGTTCTTTTTCTGAAGTAATTAATTCGTTAGAACTTATTTTTAAATATGTCATTTTTAGATATTCCAATGGCCTTGTCAAAGGAAGTGAGGAAATCTGCGGAGGAAATGATAACATTCAACAGAATGATAAATATATCCACTGAAGCCTCTTCTTTACAGCAGATGTACTCCATTTCCTAATTTCTGGGATCTTGAGTTTAGAAGGTATGTCATATTCCATTATTATTACCAGGATTATGAATAGAGTTTTTTTTTTTTTTTAACTTTTCCAAGTACCTTCACAGGTATGATCCTAAAAGCAGTCTGGGAGTGTGCTGCCTCCTCAAATAATAAATACTGTGTTCCTTTCCTTCCAGGTCCAAGTTCCCTGAATTTCAAAGGTCAGCAGCATTCTGAATAAAAGAATAAAGACCAAAAACCCTTATAAATTATGGTGGAATTCTTCAGTGGAAACACTATTTTTAAAGTGCTTACATCAAAACAATAAAGAAGGTGGTATCCACAGTATATTGATATATTTCTTCCAAGTTCAATTTTTTAAACAATAAAGCTTTTTATTCACTATAACTTATCTTTTATTCTGTATTATATCTGTCATAAATGTAGACTTCCAAAACCACAAAGGAAAAAATATGAAAATTCCTAAGAATGTTTGCAATCTCACTAAGGATCTATGTTTTGTTTCCTTTTATTTTGTCAAGTTGCAATACTTTTTGCACCTGGCATTTGGCAAATGACTAATAATAATTATCCTGGTTTTGCTCTTACTGCACAAGCTGAATTCACTTCATTTCCACATGCACAGTGGTTATTCAGAATATCCATATCTATGAAAAGTAGAGTTTAACCTAGAATATATTTGTTGAATGGCTAAACTGTCTCAAACCCAAGGCTACTATACACAAGAAACATAAAACAAATGAAAACTAATCCCTCAACAGGAAATTCATTTTGGCAATAAATGAATAATAATTCAATAAACAAATTCATTAGTGTATCCATAAATAAAGGGTAGAGAAAGTTTGCAGAAAAGCATGATTGTCTCCCATTAAGGAAGTACCAGTGATGCTTTCTGAGGAAGATGAAAACAACTGAGATTGAATTGAAGTTTGTCCGACAAAAAATAAAAGTCCCAAAAGATATAAAAACATGATAAAAATCATAGAATGTGATGAATATATCCATTACTGCCTCAGCACAGAGGGTATATGTACATGAGCGCGCATGTTTGCATGTGTGTTGATGGATGAGTGAAGATTGCTTATCACAGTGAGAATGGAGAGGGATATGGGGACCAGATCATGAGGAACTTTAAATGCTTGAATTTTATTCTACAAAATAAAAGAAAATAGGGTGCTGGTAAAGAACATTCGATGAAAGAATCTCATGGTTATAGAAAAAAAAATTAAAGAGAACTGTAGTTAGCAATTGGATAGTACAGGAATAAAATTCACCTTAACAATAGAAAATATATAAGTTGTTACACACTAAATATTTTGCATATGAAATTATATCTAGTTTAATGTTCCATTCATATTAGAGTTGCCATCTGTATGGTAGGGTCCCATTCTGTGTGAGGTTGCACATGTTGCACAGAGAGCAGGCAGCTGGGCAGAGAAGGAGGGAGACGTATCATCTGGCGTTCAGAGACTTGGGATGCTATCACAGACTTCGCTGTCACTATGTGCCTAGTGCCGTGCAAAATACTCTCTTCCTCCATCCTATACATCCCTCCAAAGGCAGCATGTGAGCTGTGAAGATGTATGTGCATATACGTATATTTTGCCTAGTCCTAGTTCATTCTCCACACGATAGCCAGAGTGACCATTCAAAAACTCAAATCAGATCGTGTCACTCTTCTAACTCAAAACCTTCTATAGCTTCCTACTGCACTTAGAATAAAATCTGAATTCCTTTACATAACCTATAGGACCATGTAGTATCTAGACCTTGCCTACTTCTCTAATCTCGTTTCAAACACTCTCCTTGTCAGTCACTCGCTAATTTCCAACCAGGTTGGCCTTTTGTCAGTTTCCAGAATAATCCATGATCTTCCCTGACATATGGGCTTTTGAACTGACTGATTCTTCTGCACAAGATGTCCTCCCCATTAGCATAGTGGTTCTTTTATATACCTCATGTTATACATTAGTTGCCGCTCAACTCAGAAAGGCAATTCCATATGTTTCAAACTAATATTACATTATGCTGCTCTCCATGGCCACAGTGACATTAACTGTTGGAAGCAAGATGGAAACAGTTGGCACAATGGGATGCCCACAGGATTTGGACTCAAATCTGTAGTTAAAACTCCAGTTGTATAACTTACAAGCTGTGAGTGTTTGGATTAATTCCTTAAATATCTCTTAGCCGTATTCATTCTGTTTTGCCTTTACAGATTCGTTCATTCATTCAGGGACTGTTTTAGACAATGGAAATTAAGCAGTGACCAAGACAGACAATACCTCTGTGTTTGTGCAGCTTCCATTGATATTGGGGGATACAGATAATAGATATCTATTACAATTTGAGGGAGTGATGAGTGATATGACTCAGGTGGAGCCTCTTTTCAACAGTTTGATCAAGAAAAATCTTGCTTAGGAAATGCCATTTTTCACTTTGCACTATGGTGTAAAGTGACATTAGTGACAGACAGAATGTCAGCTAATGCCAATCCAGACATAATACTGGAATACTCCAGGATTAAAATTTATAGATACTGAGATCATTTTATAGGGTTGCTGTTTTGGAAATTAAGTGAAGTATTAGGTATGCAGCATAGTGGATGAAATCTAATCAGTATTCAATAAATGTTAGTTTCCTTCCCTACCATTCCCATCTCTTATCGTACTCCCTGAGATTAAGGAGGACTGGCAAGAAGATGAAATCTCATAAATGTTGGCCAGCACTGTTATTTCTCGCAAACTTATACTCTCACTCTCTCTGTGCATCTAAATGTGGCAAGTTACAAGTCTCACTGAAACATAATACACTAGAGAAAAAAGTTATTTCTTTCCAAATTCTTGACCACATTTCTAATAGCATCTTGGTAGGTATTTCTAACAATTAGAATTTCCCTATAATGTAATATAAAAAAGGCAGGGGGATTTAATTCAAACCAATTTTAGTGTGCCTGTGATCCATCATTTGCTAGTTGTGTGACCCTCTGTTTAAATCACCTCATCTTTTTGAGACTTAATTGTCTCATCTAATAGAATTTTAATCATAAAGTTAACATTTATTGTGCCTACAGTGTGACAATCACTGTGTTAAGCATGTTACACGTGCTAACATATTCTTCACAACCACCTCCTGGTACATTTGTATTATTATTATTATTCGCATTGTACAGATAAGGAATTGGATGAACATTCAAGTCGTTTGCCCATTTTTACACTCACATCATTAGTGAGTGTAAAAACCGATATCTGAAACTAGCCTACACGTATAAGAGAAAAATTAGTTTGTTATAAACTATTGAAATTTTGTGATTGTTCATTGGAGCTTTTAATATACTTATGCATTATGACATTAAAGAGGAAGCTATTGTATAAGCATTTCTTAAATGTATTCTATTTAACATATTTAATGTAACAATTACTGTGTATAGACAATGTTGTAAGAACTTTATAACTATTGTTTAATTTTCCTGTCAGCACAATGAAATAATATCACTCACTATAGTATTTATGGACTATGGTACTATGAAGTAATGTTTCCACTTAACAGCAAAGGGAACTGAGGCACAGAGAGGATAATCAACTTGTCCAAGGTCACATAGCTATTATGTGGCAGAACCAGGCTTTTTTTTTTTTTTAAAGATTTTATTTATTTATTTTTTCCCCCCGAAGCCCCAGTAGATAGTTGTATGTTATAGCTGCACATCCTACTAGTTGCTGTATGTGGGACACGGCCTCAGCATGGCTGGAGAAGCAGTGCGTTGGTGCGCGCCCGGGATCCGAAACCCGGCCGCCAGCAGCGGAGCATGCGCACTTAACCGCTAAGCTACAGGGCCGGCCCCAGAACCAGGCTTTTAAACTAGGGAACTTGAGTATGTGCTCCTGACCACCATGCTCTGATGCTTTCCATATATTTGATAACATGCTCCTTAAATCTTGGACTAAGTCTTTGCAGAATTCATGTGGCTAATTCCCGAATGTTGGAAATGTGGTTTCTTCAGTAGAGAAGATCTCAGACAAAGTAAGTCCCTGGAGGACTACCGTGAGCTATGTAGGTACATGTGAGACTCTCTATTAATTCTTTCTTGAGTAAGGAGGATGTTATACAGTATTTCTCTTATTCTTCAACCAGGGTCTTTACTATGTCTTCCCATCTGTCCAGTTTATTAGTTGTTGAATATTCAAAACATTTGGATGACTACAATTTGGAATGATGCTACTTAATGTTTTGTCATAATATAAACACAGCTCTCAACTCTTGTTCCTGAAATGATCTCACTAGCATTTAGTAAATTTGGGTGGCATTAAGGTACAGAAAGTAAATGTACTTTCTAACTTTGAAAGTTCAAAGTTATTGGAGTATTTTTAGAACATAATCCATGGGCAAATTGTGTGTATTAGCAGTTTTACTCTGGTACAACATGAATGCGGAAAACTTCACATTTTACGTGACCCTGACCAAATAATGTAAAATTCTGTTCTTTACGAAAGCCAAAGCAAAGAGATATATATCACGGTATCTTAGCAAGACAAAACATGTATTTTAGAAATAGTCTGAATTCTGATTTTCTCCCCCAGAGTCTTCCTATAGCTTCCATCTACTTGATAAGACACTGAGTTAGAATCATAGGGTTGATGGCTTGAAAAGAAGCATTGTTGATATTCCATCTCATGTCATTCTCACTATCTATACAAAAACATTTAAACAGAGGAAAATGTTTGTCCTCCACATTGCACCTTCCAACATCACTTCACATGGCTCTTCTTTATTGGGGATTTGCTGAATATCTCAGGAGAGAGAAGATTAAGTGTCACTCTGAAAGTGTCATCATCTTTAAAAAAAAGTTTTGAACCACAGTGGACTGTAGTTTCTCCAATGATGATAATTGCTGTCTTTGCAGAAAGGGCAGTGGACAGCCATTCTTGAAAGTGCTAAGGAACATTCTTACACTCAGGGCTATTTATAGTTTCAACCATACCATTTCTTTATTAAGGATCATTTGATCTTGTTCACTCCATTCCACCCCACTCTTCCTAAATATACTTGGTGCCCATACTAGCATTATGATAAATAGTCAAAAAAAACTTTGTTTTTTTTAGATCAGTTTTAGGTTCACAGCAAAATTGAGAGGAAGGTACAGAGATTTCCCCTATATCCCCTGTCCCCACCCTGGGACAGCCTCTCTCATTATCCACATCTTCCACCAGAGTGATACATATGTTACAACTGATGAACCTACACTGACACGTCAATATCAACAGCAGTTCATATGTAGCCTTTTCAGATTGGCTTCTTTCACTCAGTAGTACGCATTTGTATTTAAGTTTCTTCCATGTCTTTTCATGGCTTGAGAGCTTATTTCTTTTTAGCACTGAATAATATTCCATTGTCTGGGTGTATCATAGTTTATTTATCCTTTCACCTGCTGTAGGACATCTTGGTTGCTTCCAAGATTTGGTAATTATGAATAAAGCTGCTATAAACATTCGTGTGCAGGCTTTTGTGTGGATATAAGTTTTCAACTCTTTTAGGTAAGTACCGAGGAGTGTGATTGCTGGATCATACAGTAAAAGTACATTTAGTTTTGTAAGAAACCGCCAAACTGTATTCCAAAGTGGCTGTACCAGTATGCATTTTCACTCTTGACAGTGTCTTATGCAGAGCTGAAATTTTTAATTTTAATAAAGTCCAGTTTATCAATTATTTCTTTCACAGATCGTGCCTTCAGTGTTATATCTAAAAAGTTATCACAATACCCAAGGTCATCGAACTTTTCTCCTATATTATCTTCTAGGAATTTTATTGTTTCATGCTTTATGTTTAGGTCTGTGATCCATTTTGAGTTAATTTACATGAAGAGTGTAAGGTCTGTGTTTACATTCATTTTTTTTACATGTAGGTGTCCAAGTTGTTTCAGCACCATTTTTTGCAAAGATTATCTTTGCTCCACTGTATTGCCTGCTCTTTTGTCAAAGGCCTCTGGACTGGATGTATGTGGATTGTTTCTGGGCTCTCTATTCTGTTCCATTGATCTATTCTTTTGCCAGTACCACACTGTCTTGATTACTATAGGTTTATAGAAAGTCTTGAGATTGGATATTGTCAGTTCTCCAACTTTGTTCTTCTCCTTCAATATTGTCTTGGCTGTTCTGGGTCTTTTGCTTCTTCACATAAACTTTAGAATCAGTTTGTCGATATCTAGAAAATAACTTGCTGAGATTTTGATTGGGATTGCATTGATCCATGCTAGTATTGTGATAAACAGTTTTAACAGGCTTCTAAGTGCTATTTCTATACTGAAGTGTGAAACAAACATCTTTAAATTTGGATTTTAGTCTAGACCTAAGGACAGGAGTGCCATCTGCTGAATTATTACTTACGTTTCCTATCTTGCCCAGATTAAAATGTGGAGACATCGAACCCTAGAATAAGATCATGTGGTACTTCCTGAAACTCAAAGTATCTCATAAACTTAAATGCATGGTGGATAGTTGGCATTCTTACACTGTACAATTAAGCCACTAAGTTGGTCATCTTTAACAAATAATTTAATGATGTTTCATTAAATTATGGATTTTTGATTATTTTATGGTATTTTTCTTTTACAAGGTATCCTCAGACCCTTTCTAACTGGCTCTAAATTACATATAGGTAAAAAAATCTACCAAGGAATCTTATGAGAAATCTCTTGTTTTAAGTTTTGTTGTTGTTTTGCCTGTTTTTGAATCATGGTTGTTTTTCCAAATGATCAATATAACACAAACTACACCTAACATAGTGAAGAGTTCAGAAATTTAAAACAGAAAAAACGTGATAATCTCATTCTCTTTAATTTTTGTTGTCAATAGAAAAATAAATACCCTACAACAGAAATTAATCTATTACCTTTTTCATAAATGCTGTAAAATAATACACACTTTTGGAAATCCAGATTCAAGTTACTAAACAGAGCGTTAATCTGGCACTAAAGTTAATCCAATATCCCATAAACTCGATAGATTTACATTTGAGGCTGGTAGCAATTTAAGAGATTTTATTTAATTAATATTTTCATATGCATCTGGATTTTAAGCACACTTTACCAGAACTAGAGCTTTCAAAAATTTACTTACTATCATTCATATTCCAGATTCACCACTTTTTCAAGTATGTAAATTTATTTGATTACTGAACCTTCCTAGTTAATATTTTTCAAATGGCATTTTCAATGTAGTTTAATAGGTAAGTTCTAACTACTTGCCAAGGAAGATACAAATTATTCAGTATAGAACACTGTCCTTTTTTTGGTATGCCTACAATATTGTGGGTGAAGCAAGAGATATATATAGCTGAAGCAGTGAAATAATACGAAATTGCTTAGATTTGGTGAAAAATAAATAAGCAAAACACAAACCTTCTCCCTTCATTTGCAGCAGTACATTTTATGTGTTTCTGAGATCAGAAATGGGAATTTTCTTGCCTGAAGTCAGTAATAATCTCTAAAGAAAAACCATTATTCATATGATTTCCAAACCTGTGGCTCTGTACTCCACACTCTATCTCTGTGTGGAAAAAATGAGGGACAGCAAAAATAATTTTGCAATATGGAGATTGGTTACTGTTAAAGAGCCAGCTAAAGCTAGATTTAGAGACAACTGGATGAAAATGAAGGAAGGATGCAAGGTGCATATACCTAAAGAACCCCGTGTATGTACACCATTGCACACTCTGTGCCTACTCTTTGGTGTAAGTGTTCAAAAATATTTGTTGAATGAGTTAATGAGTCAGATTTGTAATTCACTTGATGACTAGAAAGAAGAATTTTGGCAGTAACATGGATTTTATTTGTATTAAACTGGTGAAATTTTACCCTAAAATTCCTGCACTTGTAGAATATGAGCATTGTCAACTCCTACAAACACAGGTAAATGTAAATTCAAGACACAATGGCTATTTATCTGAAGGCTTCAGAACATGGACTTTTTTTTTGAATTGAAAATATGATTTAAATGATGTTTAATGTTATGAGTATTTTTCCAGTTTTAAGTAAATAGTATTTAAATGAAATGGTTTTTCCCAATAGAGCCACTATGCAGAGAGGAAAGTGGGGGTGAAATCAGAAATGGAACCCAAATTGAGGCCCTATGCTTTCTAATTTATGCTCTCCTGAGGAAAAGTTTTCCAATTCTAATTCTTTTTGTCACAGTAGACTTAAAGGATTTAAATCCTCCAGCCCTTGAGTCAGATTTAATTACTCCCACAGCACATTGATTACACCTCTGGAATGGCGCTTATGATCTCCTACCCTGCTTGAAAAATTGTTTCCATCACGGCTGATACTTATGGATACTTACGACCACTTGTGCATTTCACAGTTCTAGAGGTCATGATGGAGAGAACAACACTAGGAAGGCCCCCAGGCGAGTTGTCAGGGTATAGCCACACACAGCCTGAATTTTCAAGTTGTTATCTCCCTTAGACTGTAAGTTACTTGAGGACAGAGACTGTGTTTTATTCTTCTTGTAGATAACACAAGGCCTATCTCAATCTTTTGTACATAGTGGGCTTTCACTAAATACATGCACAGATGCATATATACTGAATGAGTAAACGAATGATGGATTAACGTGTAATCCTTTCTTTGGCAATTAATTCCTAGTCAGCTTTAACACGGAAAACAAACTCATACATCAGGTTTGATTGCTAATGTCTCTTTGAAAACAGATCTTATAAAGCTGGATCCTCTGCCAGTAAATGCAGGCAGATAAACACAGGTGGGAGAGAGGGTGCTAAAAAAACAAAAGCCTTGAAATCTGAGGCTGCAATGTTGTCATTTTTCTCAAGATGTAGTTTTTTGTTTTTGATTTTTTGTCTTTCTCTTTCCTGTTTTAGATGTTTTCAGTTAATGACTGAAATTAGGTAAAACTCTATTATAATTTCTTTTGAGTTCCTTTAAAACGTAAGAAAAACAATTTCTCTTTTGTTATTAGGAAAATATTTTGAAAGCAATAGTATTCTCTAAGCTAAAATATACCCTGCAAAACTGAAATTTTGAAAGATTTCAGGAACTCCTGCCCAAATCAGTGATAAATTATTCAGTTTAAAATTAATGTAGTCTGCTTAATATTTAAATAATTGTCTAAATATGAAATTATAATATTATAAGTATTTCGACAAGTATTCTTGGTTATTGCTTCTATTAGAGCCCCTGATTAAGTGTAGTTTACTAAAATAAATCTAAGCTGTGTGCAGTTGTCTTTACCTATTGATAAAAATTTCTTGTATTAATAGCATTTGCTTAATGTATTTGTATGTGTTCCTGTTATGGGTAAGACTGTTCTAGGTGATGGTTAGTATCAGAGAAAAAGCAGCTGAAAATCTCTGCCCTCATGGAGCTTCCATCCTAGAGGAAGGAGATTGCATAAACAATAGAAAAATTATATACAATGTTATAAGTTGGTAAGTGCTAGATAGAAAAATAAAGCAAGGAAGGGGGACAGGAAGTGTAGATATGGAGGTGACATTTTAAATAGAGTGACCATAGAAGATCTCATTGAGCAAATGATATCTGAGAGACGTCTTGAAGTAGGTAAGGGAGAAAGTCTTGTGGTGGTTTGAGGAAGTGTTCCAGACAGAGGAACAGCAGGGACAAAATTCTAACACAGTGTCTCATGTGTTAAAGACGCCAGGCTGGTTTGTGAGGAATGAGTAACTTTAAAAATAATCTTAAAGATTATTTACAAATAAGGAAAAAATCTTTCCCTTAAAATTCTCACACATTGCACAAATATAAAATTAATAACGCATGTGTCTATCCCCAAACTTGATATTGGAATACCACAGGAACAGAGAACTGTTACTTTGTGTCTATAACCACTAACTAAGAAGCAGAGCTGGGATTAAGCCCACAGAATCTATATGTTCAAGACAAAGACTTGTAAATGAGATCAAGGACCAACAAATTTTTTGCTTCAACTTTTCTCTGCCTTCATCTATACTGCATAGAATAATGTCTCTGTATTAACCTACATAGAAACCAGCCACAGAAATCGTATTTTATCCCACATTTTTTCTTGACACCGCTCCAAAGGTAGTATCAAGGCTTGAAAAATAAAGCAGACCATTGTGATTCTATCCATGTAATATGAGCAAGCAAAAAACTCCTTAGTCTGAGTTGCCAAGATAACTTAGCCCCGTCATTGCCTCTGCAGTTTTCTCTGCTCACTATAAAACTGAACAAAGCTAGGTCTTCGTTTCTTCCTTCTGCCTCTTCTCTTTATAATCCTACAAACAACCAACCGTTTATGTGTAATCCAAGTTATCAAACATACCTAAAGAGATTACCAGATCACCCAGTTCTGTTAAGACTAAAGTTTGAGCCTCCTTGTGACTCCTCAGTGGAACCCCCTTTCTTGTTACTCTGGACTGCACACCCCTCTCACGGTTTCCTTAGTCTCTTCCAGCTCTGATCTCTCAGGCAGGCATCTAAACCTATTCCCTGAAAAATTCATTCAGCGTGAAATGATAAAGAGCTTCAAATAGTATCTCTCCTAAGGATTCACATTTTAACAAGAAGTGAAAAGCTCAATGTAGGATCCAAAATTCTTTGGTTACTAGGGAACAGTTTGGGAAGAAGTTTGCTAGGTAGAGGCTATTTTCTGGTCAGCTGTGAAGCAGGCTGACTTCCCCACCTGTCTGTTAATTTCTGTCACCTGGGCATTCTCTTAAACAAGCCAGGTCCCTGGATAAAAGCAACAAAAATTATTAACCCAATCCCATGCTCTTTCTTATGTCTTCTATCACAGACACCTAAACAAGGAAACAGAGGATGTGAGCATCTCCTAGGAAAGACATAGGTAAATAAAATATTTATCTATAAATAGATATTTGGGTTTACCGTATGATGCAATAGCATAAAAACATTTAAAATTAAACTTAGGGAGAACTTATGTTAACAAGAGAAGATTTCCAAGATGCAAGGGTAAGTGAAGAAAGCGTGATATAATGTGGTATGTCTTTATAAACATGTACTCTCATGTATCTGCATAGAAACACATATACGGGAATGTACAAACACAGGTGCAAACATACGTGCATAAAGGAAATAAAGCAAAATGTTATCTTTAGTACTAGAATTATAAGTAAATTTTTTGGTTATTCTTTACATTCTTCTATATTTTCCAAATTTATATAGTTCATCTGCAAAGAGAACAGTTTTACTTCTTCCTTTTCTTAAAGAGTCCACAAAAAACCCCACAAAAAACTGAACTAATAAGCGAATCAGTAAAGTTGCAGGATACAAAATCAACATATAAAAATCAGTTGCATTTCTGTACACTGACAACAACCTATCTGAAAAGGAAATTAAGGAAACAACTCCATTTACCTTAGCATCAAAAAGAATAAATACTTAGGAATAAACTTAGTCAAGAAAATGAAAAACTTGTGCATTGAAAAGACAACACATGGATGAAAGAAATTTTAAAAGACACAAATAACTAGAAGGACATTTTCTGGATTGGAAGAATTAATATTTTTTAAATGTCCATATTTCCCAAAGTGATCTGTAGATTCAAAGCAATTCCTATCAAAATCCCTATGATATTTTTTACAAAAGTAGAAAAAAAGTCCTAAATTTCATATAGAACCACAAAAGACCCCAAATAGACAAAGCAATTTTGAGCAAAAAGAACTAAGCTAGAGCCATCACACCGTCTGGTTTCAAAACCTATAACAAAGCTACAGTAATTAAAAAAGTGTGGTACTGACATAAAAACAAACATATAGATCAACGGAACAGATCTACTAATTACAGCAGAAATAAACCTACTCATTTACAGTCAGCTGATCTTCCACAAGGATGCCAAGAACATACAATGGGGAAAAGATAGCCTTTTCAATATGGTGTTGGAAAAACAGGATATTCACATGCAAAGGACTGAAACTGGATCTTTATCTCACACCATGAACAAAAATCAACTCAAAACGAGTTAAGGACTTAAATGTAAAACCTGAAATAACAAAACTCTTAGATGAAAACTTGGGAAAAAACTTCTTAACATTGGACTGGGCCATGATTTCTTGGATACGACACCGAAAGCACAGGCAACAAAAGCAAAAATAGACAAGTGGGATTACATCAAACTAAAAAGCTCCTGTGCAGCAAAGGAAATAATTAACAAAATGAAAAGGCAACTTACAGAATGGGAGAAAATATTTGCAGATCATTTATGTGATAAGGGATCAATATACAAAATATATAAGGGACTCCTAAACTCCACAGCAGAAAAATAAATAACTCAATTAAAAAATGGGTAAAAGTCCTGAATAGACATTTATCCAAAGAAGACACACAAATGGTCAATAGGTCTATTAAAAGGTGCTCAACATCACTAATCATCAGGGAACTGTATATCAAAACCACAATGAGACATCGCCTCACACCTATTAGAATGACTATTATCAAAAAAACAAAGGGCAGCAAGTGTTGGTGAGGATGTGGGGAAAAGAGAACCGTCATACAACTCTTGGTAGGAATGTAAATTGGTATAGCCATTATGGAAAAGGATATGGAGGTTCCTCAAAAAATTAAAAATAGAATTACCTTTTGATCCCACAATTCCACTTCTGAGTACATATCCAAAGAAGTTGAAATCAGAATCTTGAAGAGATATCTGTACCCCCGTGTTCATTGCAGGATTATTCACAATCACAAGATATAGAAACAATCTAAATGGCCGTAAGTGGATGAATGAATAAGGAAAATGTGGTATATACAGACAATGAAATATTATTCAGCCTTAAAAAACAAGGAAATCCTGCCATTTGTGACAACATGGGAGGAGCTGGAGGACATTATGCTAAGTGAAAAAAGCCAGACAAAGAAACGTATGCTGCATGATCTCACTTATATATGGAATCTAAAATAGTCAAACACAGAGAAGCAGAGAATAGAATGGTGGTTTCCAGGGACTGGGGGAAGAAAGAAAAGGGGTCAAAGGACACAAAGTTTCAGTTATGAAAAATAAATAAATTCTGGAGATCTACTGTACAACACAGTGCTTATGAATAACAATACTCTTGTCTACCAAAATTTTCCTAAGAGGGTAGATCTTATCTTAAGTCCTCTTACCATAAAATGGGGGAAAAAACAAAACAAAGGGGGCAAGAGGAAACTTTTGGAAGTGATGAATAAGTTTATGGCATTGATAGCAACGATGGTTTCACAGGTATGTACTTATCTCCAAACACATCAAGTTGTATAAATTAAATATTTACAACTTTTTGTGAGCTCAATAAAGCAGTTAAAAATGTATTGTTTACAATTTAAATTCACAATTAAGGAAAATGATCTTTTAAAATGATATGTTGTGTTATCCATATTATTGATTTGCTTTTGCCCTCAGCAGAGAACAAAATGTATGCATTATATAAGAACATCTCTTAAAGACATAAATCCCTCAAAAGGAAAAAAATCTTAAATAGTTTCTCTCCAGCCTCTATGGCACCAAACTAGAGAGATGTACAAGTTGCTAAGGTCAAGAAGCATGTTCCTGCTATTGTGTGTAGACCTGTCCCCAAGGGGGTAATTCAGAGGACACTCAGCCTGATGAACATGGCACACACATGTCCTGTTTTCTTAGACTGTTGCAACATTTAAATGCATTTGGCAGTCTAAGCACATAGTTTCTTTCTGAAGTAGGTTTTCTGCTGAAGGTTATGCCGAGTTTTCCACTAAAACATAAATCCGTTGGCTGTTTGTTAAGCCTCCTGTACAATGAAATCAATGCAATTGTCAATGGATATGGTTCACTGGAAAATGTAAACTGGCTTCTCCACCCCAAGAGAAATGGATTAAGCAATGCAGGAGATTTTGCACACACTATCTACACACAACATCTCTCTTTGTAGAGAAAATTTTTACCGCAACGCTTCTCATTGCACCTGCCAACTCCCTCTCTTCTCCTGGAAACACAAATTCCCATTCCACATCAAAGAATGAGTAATGCCTCTAAGTGCCCGGAACATGTTTGTAATAATTGATATTTCATCCTCTAGTGCCAGGACTGTGCGAATGGAGTGCCTTGTGTTGAAGGCTCAGGAATGTGCTTTTTTCTTCCTTTGGTATCCTGCCCAGATTAAGTATGCCCACGATCAACACGAGACTAATGCAACCCAACCACATAGGAGATGGCATCTTACGAAACACGGAAGCCCCAGAGGCTTGCGTAATGTATCAGAGATATCAAAGTTGTTTTTGAGGAGATAAAAATATGATGCAGAAAATACCTGGGAGAAAAAAGCACCTCAGGTTTTCTAAGGAGGTTGGATCTGTATTAACAGTGTTAACACACCATAGAATTTAGACTCTAAAGCTTATCACACCTCTAATCTTCCTTTGTTTAAATCAAGTATTGTAATTTATTGCTATAAACTGTCTCTGCTCTTTACCCAAGCTATCTCCACCACTATATTTTACATCAGGATTGCGTTTGGCTGCTAATGTTTTAATAAAATGCTTCATATACCCTTTCCATAAATCTTTGAAAAAAATTGTTTAATTATAAAAACAAATACCTCTTGATTTAAGCAGTTTGACCGTGTTTAGGATTATCTACCTCAGTGACAAAAGAGAATAAAGGAGAGATTATAAAGTGAAGGCTGATATATGAAAAATCAAATCTCTTTCAAATACTGGGAGTTTAGGGGAGGAAGAATTTTTGCTGTCACACGAATCTCATCTATTATTTTATGAATGTAGCTTTATTAATTTGAATGATTTTTATCCAATTACTTAAACTTCTCTTGGATATTCTTGACTACAAAATATAAATTATAAGCATTTGAGAACAGAAACTAATATCTACTTCTAGGTAACTCTAAAAATGCACAGTTGGTGATCAATTAGTTATTGTGCATTGTTGATTAATTGATTGATAAATTATTAGCATTTTTCTGTTCCCTGTGCTTTTTCGTCTCACTTGTCTCTTCCCATCCTCTCACCTTCACATTGTGATTTTTTGCAAAATCAAGGAAAGAATAATCTACAGAAGCCTCACCCCAAAAGGTCATCAATTGAAAATCAACAGGTCTATTTCTCATCCCTTTGTAGATATCTCCAATTGTTGTCCTTGGAGAGTTCCAAAGCACTCATTGGCAAAGGAAGTAAACAAAAATAAGAGCAACAACAAACATGACTCATTAGGTGTTTGTTATGCTTGTTTCTCCAATAATGGAACGTGTACATATTTTTATCTGACCACCATTGAGACTCTTCCAAGCTTCCCCATCTCAAAGGCTTCCCAATCTCTAAACTAGGGCCCAGGTTTTCAAATAGAGCCTCTTAGAAGTAAATAATCTGGACATAGGGAGGATTTAACTTAAAACACAGTTGAACACCAACAATGAAATATCTGAAAAAGAAATAAAGAAAACAATCCTATTTACAATAGCATTGAAAACAATAAAATACTTAGAAATAAATTTAACCAAGGAGATGAAAGATTTGTAGTCTGAAATCTATAAGACTTTGATAAAAGAAACTGAAGAAGACACAAATAAATGGAAAAATATCCTATGCTCAGAGATCAGAAAAATTAACATTGTAAAAGTGTCCATAATACCTAAAGCCATCTATAGATTCAGTACAATCCCTTTCAAAATTCCAGTAGCATTTTTCACAGAAATAGGAAAAACAATACTAAAATTCATATGCAATCACAGAAGGTCCCTCATAGCCAAAGCAATCCTGAGAAAGAGGAACAAAGCTGGAGGCATCACACTTACTGATTTCAAACTTTATTACAAAACTACAGTAATAGAAACAATGTGGTACAGGCATAAAAATACACACAGACCAATGGAACAGAATAGAGAGCCCAGAAAAAAACCCTCACATATACAATCAACTAATATTTGACAAGGCAGTCAGGAATACTTAATGGGAAAAGGATAGTCTTTTCAATAAATGGTGCTGGGAAAACTGGATAACCACATGCAAAAGAATGAAATTGGACCCCTATTTTGCACCACTAGCAAATATTAACTCAAAATGCATTAAAGACTTAAATATAAGACCTGAAACTGTAAAACTCCTAGAAGAAAACAAGAAAAAGCTCCTTGACATTGGTCTTGCAGTGATTTCTTGGATCTGACACAAAAAACACAGGCAACAAAAGCAAAAATCAATAAGTGGGACTACATCAAACTAAAAAGCTTATGCATAGAAAAAGAAATAACACAATGAAAAGTCAACCTACAGAATGGGAGAAAATATTTGCAAACTGTCTATCTGATAATGGGTTAATACCCAAAATATATGAGGAACTCATACAGCTCAGTAGCAAAAAAACAATCCAATTAAAAATAGGCAGAAGACTTGAATAGACATTTTTCCAAAGAAGACATACAAATGGCAATAGGTATATGTGAAGGTGCTCAACATCACTAATCATCAGGGGAATGGAAATCAAAGCCATAATGAGATATCACCTCACATCTGTTAGAATGACTATTATCAAAAAGTTAAAAAACAACACGTGTTGGCAAGGGTGTGGAGAAAGGGCACTTTTGGTAGGAATGTAACCTGATGCAGCCACTATGGAAAACAGTATCGAGGTTCCTCAAAAAATCAGAAATAGAACCTCCATATGATCCAGCAATCTTACTTCTGGTTATATATCCAGAGGAAGTGAAATCAGGATCTCAAAGAGATATCTGCTGTCCCATGTTCATTACAGCATTATTCACAGCAGCCCAGATATGGAAACAACCTAAGTGACCATCTACAGATGAGTGGATAATGAAGATGTGATATATATATATATATTCCATTATATTCAGCCATGAGAAAGAAGGAAACCCTGCCACTTGTGACAACTTGGATGGGCCTTGAGGGCATCATATTAAGTGAGATAAGTCAGACAGATAAAGACAAATACTGTATGATCTCACTTATATGAGGAATCTAAAAAAATCAAACTCACAGAAACAGAGAATAGAATGATAGTTACCAGGGGCTACAGAGTGAGAAAAAAGGGGAGATGTTGGTCAAAGGGCACAAACTTCCAGTTAGAAGTTATACCCTCCCCAATAAGTTCTGGGGATCCAATGTACAGCATGGTGACTATAGTTAACAATATTGTATTATATACTTGAATATTGCTAAGAGTAGATCTTAAGTGTTCTCACTATAAAATAAAAAAGGTAATTGTGTGAGGTGATGGAGGTGTTAACTGACTCTATTTTGGTAATCATTTCACAATATGATACGTGTATCAAATCACCACATTGTACACCTTAAACTTACACAATCTTATATTCAGTTATATCTCAATAAACCTTGGGATAAAAACATAGTCGAAACCACTTTCTTGAGTTCTGCTTTCAAGAATTGTTCTTATCCAGGTTCTAGTATTAGTGCTGTACCTGGTGCAAGTTAGTCCACTGGCTCACACCTGTCCCTCAACACCAAGATGGCCTTGCTGCCAGCTCTGTCCTCATGTAGGGCTCATCCCACCTTCAATAATTCTAACTTCACTAAGCCTTAAATTTGTACCCATCTTTCTCCCAAGTTACTCATCTAGGCCTGAGCTCAATTTAATTTACCAGTTCAGCCATGTATCTTATGCCATAAAATCTAATTTTTGAATTTCAAGCCTGTGTGAGAGGACATTGCCTGGTACACGACTTTGAAATGGGAAGCAGAGTAGCTAGAAAAATAGAGACCTGCTATCAGAGGAGGGATAGGCATTAACTTGCAGTCATGGCAGACAATTTAAAAAATGATGGCCAACATTTGTACCAGAGCATAGTCATGGGAGAGTTTCAGAACAGGTATTGTATAGATATTAGTACTGTTTTTATCCATCACAAAATTCAAGAATTAGATGTGCAATTATTGAGGTATTTTTTGAGAATAAAACATCTTAACAAATGGTCATTTTCATATTTCACATGATTGTGCCTTATGGAATAGCCATCGTGCTGACACCAGACTGGCAGTGCAGCCCACTGTAGGAATTTGTACCCTGAAGATTTCAACCAAAAGTCTAGCTTTTCCATCCCTCTAGATTTTATATATTGAGTACATAAAGCTAGCATTATTTGAAATATTATTCCTCTTACAAGTAATTTTAAATGTTAATAGCATTTAGTTATTTTTCATTCCTCTCAGTACAATTACTGATGTTAACTTTGGGATTTTGTCTTCATTCATTCAATAATTTATTTTTTTGAATTCACTGTACAAACAAATATTTGTTAGTTTCTTATTATGTGTCAGTTCGTGCTAGTCACTGATGATATAAAAATGAATCAAGTAGGTCAAGTTTCTTCTTTCACAATCCTAACAGTCTAATAGGGGAAACAGATCTTAATCAAATAATCATAGTAAAGTTATGGCTGAAAAATTTGCTAAGTCCTATGAATACTAATAATGAATGTTTGTTGAGGGCTTGTTCTGTGCCAGACTTTGGTGTAAATACCTTAACAGTATTACTCATTTAATCCTCAACACCACCCATTGAGGTGTATCCTAGTATTGTCTCTATTTTACAAGTACGTAAAGTAACTGAGGCCAGAGACACTAAATAATGTGATATTTTAGAACACAAAATACTAAATGGGAGAATGCACACTGAATATAGGAGCTTGACTTTAGAGGCTGTCTAATACTACCATGCTATACTTCCTCTCAAGTTAAAAAAAAAACTGTACTATGACAATGCATTAGTTGGCTTTCACTACATTATGTTGGAGTAACAAACACACCCCAAATCTCTGTGGCTTATAACAAAAGTTTATTTATTTATTGCTCATGTTAATGTCCCTTATGGATCAGCTCCAACTGTGCTGTATGTCCTTTTCTTTCTGAAATCCAGGAGGAAAAAACATCTCCTATCTTAACAGCCTTGAAGCCTCTTTATGGACACGACATCATCACTTCCACTAGCATTTCGTTGTAGAAAGCAAGCCTCATCATAAAATTGGGCATCAATGGAGAAGAAAATATACCCCTCCTATAAGAACAGACACCAGGAAAGGGTCCTACCACGGTGAGTCCAGAAGGCAGGGGATATTTTTAACAAATAATAAAGCCCACAATAGATGTACGAAAGAGGTCCTTAACCTAGCTGGGGAGTCATGCAAAGCCTGAGGTCACACTGTCTTAGTGTTCTAACGCATGAGATGTGATTAACTAAAAACTGTGGTTCACAGAGAACATTCCATGCAGTAGAAACAGCAGGTACAAGTATCATGAGATGCAAGTAAGCACAGCCTTTTGGAGAAATGAAAGCAATAAGGTTGAAGTAAAGACAGAGATGTGGAGATGGTCCTGAGATGAGTATGTAGAAGTGAGCAAGAGCAAGATCATGCAGGCCCTTATAGGTCTCCTTAAGGATTTGGACATTTATCCTAATGGGAAGCCACTAGAGTATTTTAAACAAGGGAATGATTTACCTGGTAATTTTGGTTGCTTTACGAGGGAACCATTCTAGGTGAACTTTGCTAGCCTACAGATCTCCCCATCCTCCAGATCTTCCTAATAGTGTTTTAACTGTTTAAAGAAGAGAAAGTGGAACTATATTTTCTATTACGTTAACCCTTGCAGAGCTCATTATCAGATCCATCCAAATACAGTGATTCAGAACCGAGTCGGTAACTTCCTCCTCCCTTTCTCTCACAGGGAGCAGTTTATACCCTAACCTTTATAGTTCAAGTTCTCCCCAGTCACGAGAATCCCTCTGTATTCCTCTCTTGTCCTCCTGATGAGCTGAAAAGGGAGCCAACAGTGATACAGCAAGTCTGCGCGGAGCCCTTTGCCCTTTGTAGTAAGGAGTGGAGCTCAGCAGGGAATTGTAGCAGTTTAGGATAGGGAATCTGTGCAAATTACTTCTAAGTAGAGCATTCAGTTTGGAAAAGGTGCAGTATGTGCTTTAGATGTTTTCAGCAGAAATAAATGCCACCACCCCGTTGTCATGGCAACCATCATAAAATTCTGATGTGAACTCAGATGTGTCTTGGCCATTCCATGGAGAATTGTGCCTTCCCTCAAAGCATGTGTGGCTCATCCTAGCCTGTCTTCTTGCTACTGGTAATATAGGGCCGTTTTACTTGTCTCTCCAACTGCTACTATCAGCTTCCAGATGCTGGTCAATTAAGAGGAAAACACACAAACAAAAGAAAAAGCACTGACCATATGTTTCACTAGTTTAATAAATGGGAAAAGCTATCAGTCAATATTTGTATCTGCTGTGGAGAGCGCACTGTATTTGTTAGGGTAATGCCATGTTCTATAACTATGAAGCATCCAAATTCCAAATTCTACTCCACATTAAGTGATCCTAAGTGCTCCACTGTGTCAGGTCACCTTCCAAGTGATCATTCAAGAAACCAGCATCCTTCCCTCTGGTAGTCTATTATCGCTTAGGGAATTTAAGTCCTCTCATTCAACCACTAGATGAGGAAAAAGTATGGAGGAACTCTCGATGGAAGTATTTTATGGAGCAGGTGTGGAAAGGAAGCATGTCGGCTTCTGGTCACACTCCACAATCCAAGAGCTACAACCCAGCCGTATAGCTACACTGAACTAATGGAACAGCTGGGAAATAATGTATATCTATAAATACAGGAAACAGAAGAAATAGATTTGGAGAACAGCTAAGATGTCTCTACCATGTACATTACATCTTTATTTAATCTTAAAATTCAGGGCTAAAATGGTAAATTTTATGTTATGTATATTTTACCACCACCACCACAACAAAAATATTGGGGGACTATTTTTCAGAATATGACTTCAGAAACAGTCAACTTCTGGTTCATTGAAATTTACTAAAAAATATCATTTGGGTGGTCTTGCTCTTATTGTTGAAAGTAATATTCAATTAGTTCATTTTCCTGCCTTATTTAGCATAACATGGTTTGTAATTTCTGGCATCCAAATTGAAGATCCAGAGGCTGATTAAAACTTTTAGTCATCAAAAAAGAAGTAATCATTATCCAGTATTAAAATGGTAAAGTTGTAAACTATTTAATTCTGGAAATTTATACTAGATTATATACTGCTACATGGACAAAACTTGAAATTGTGTTACATTTAGTAGAGATGGATGCCACTATTTTTTAAGTTAAAATTGCTTCTTTAATTAACACTGAACATTAAAAGATCATTAACTTGAGAACATTGAGAACTTTAGGTAGTTAGGATTCAGTTAATAAAAATTGCACTTTCCTAACTTTCTTACCGCAATGTTGACCATCAGACCTACATGTGTAGGAGATTGAGAAAGAATTGGATTTTCTTCTCTGCGCTATGATCCCAGATTACATTCTACAGATGCGGAAAAATATTACACAAGAAAAAAATCCCCATTAATTAACAACTATATGATGTTTGTTACAAATAACACAGCCATGAATGTGTAGAACTAGGAAAACAGCTATGGTCTGTGTAGCCCGAGTCAGCTGGTTGTAAGAGGGAAAGTGGGTTGGGAAAAGCATTTCAGGCGCTGCTGATACAAAGACTCTAGCTGGGAAGAGGTGTAGCAACAATAGAACCACACGGTGAGGGAGAGGGAAAGAGACATGAGATAATAACGGGGAGTTAGGTAATGCCAGATTAAACATGGATTTAAAAACTGTAAAGCATTTTGGACTTGCTCCTGAGAGCAGTGTGGAGCCGTTAAAATTTTGGAGCAGGACATCAGTTACCATTTGGAAAGATGACACTGGTTGTTCTCTGTGTAATACAATAGAAGGATACCAGCTGGGAAGCTATTACTTTTCTTCAGGTAAAAGTAGCCAAAAATAAATGCTAAAAGATGGAGAGGAAACAAGGAGGTAATAGAGTTAGGATTATAGAAAATGTAGGAAGCACATACAGAAAAGCAGGTGAACGATTACAAACATAGGAAACAGGTGAACGATTAGAAATATAAAAGGATTGTTGTCTTTTCGCCGGTATCAATTCGCTTTTAGAATCCAACCATGTGGTCATAACCTTTAAACCTCTTTTCTTCTTCTCTGCTAAATTACACAAATGGAGGACAGAATAAATCAGTTTTCCATGACTCTAAGAATCTCCTCAGCCCCAGTGCTCACAAAATTCACTTAGTCAAAGCACTTTATTATGTCTAGCTTGTACCAGAAACTGTGCTAGGTACTGGAGTTAAAAATAATGAAGAAGATAGAGTTTTCCACTCATGGAGTTTATAGTTTAGTGGATCTCCAGGCTACTCAGACAATTTTATCCAACTGAATATTACGCCTTTCTATATTAGCTTGTTTGATTGTTTTTTATTTTTTATTGAAGTGCGTTTCTACATTTTATTCTAGGCCACAGCCATGGCATTTGAAATTGACAAAGTACACATGGATGGGATCCATCAAATGCTTGTACATATTGACTACCATGCCAAATTGAAATCTAAGGGTTTGTATGCTTGAATTGGGAATACTCATTTTATAAACCAAATATAGTATATGAGTACTTAATTTCAATTATATGGCATTTTAAAAACATAGACCTGCCATATGGAATCAAAATGTACTCTTACTTTTGTCATTTTAGGTTAAAGCATTGGGTCTCCAGACTCGCTCTAGTCTATTTCTCATCACTAATTATCAGATTTCTTCCTTTTTCTTCAAACGCTCCATCATCAGAGACTTTGCTAATCTATAACTCCATTCCACTGTGAACTTGCGTGTGACTATGTATTGTAGTTTTCATCTCACCATCAAATTCTTGAAAGAGTAGTTTATCTTTGCACTGTCTAATTATCACCTACCATTCTCTAGTTTGTCTACCACAATCTGATTTATACCACCACAAAAGCCACTATAAATGGCTCAGGTCAACAGTAACTCCCAATTACAAAGTGTACAGGGCAATTTTAGCCCAATTTTAGCCCTGATCACTCTGCTGTGCTTGATAAAGTTGTCCATCCCCTCTTTTTTGAGCTTTGGAAACATTTATTCTCTTGTTTGGTAGCACTGAGTCTTTAGAAACACTGATTCTCGGTCTCTTTTAGTAGCTCCTTTCTCTTGTAAAATTCTTAAAACAGTCATTGTTCTTATGGGTCCATTTTATACCCTATGTTCTTCTTACCCTTTATACTCTTCCCAGCTGCTATTTTCAAATATGATTTATGATCTATCTACGTGCTTTTGACTCTCAAATTTTTATCATTGGTTTTCTCTTCTCTGCAAAGTTCCAAACTTATACACACGAATTCATATCCTTTGATCACTTCAAACTTAATAAAGCCCAAACTGACTGATAGGCTCTGCATTGTGTCCACAGATCCACCATCTACTAATAAACCCACTAAAAACACTCAGCTCCCATTTCTCCAAAATCCACATCTAATTGGTTGATAAACATCATTGATTTTATCTCCTAAATGTCACCAAGTCTCTTCACTGCTCTCCAGGGCCTTGGCATTATCAGCATCTCTCCATCTTTCCCTGGGTCATTCCAGCAACCTCTAATTTGCTCTAGCCTTCAGAGGCTTGTTCTTGCTTTCAAGATAGATTCCAAACTATTTGAAATAGCAGAGACACTTCACTATCTGACCAAATCTATCTCTTTTTTCTCTTATCCAGCTACAAGGGTAACCAGTTTGTATCTGCTTTGTGATAAGAATTTCAGTATTATCACAGTAGTGTCATTTTCCCTATGAAGCCTCCCTTGCTTGTCTCTTGTGGCAGAGTTAGCCATCTCTTCCTCTTGGAAGAGTGTATTCATCTTTTATATCACTTAGAACATTCCATTGTAATAGGTTGTTTCCATGTCTGTCAACCACTTGGGGTTTGGGGGTGTGGGAAACATTTTATCCATATTTGTGTCCCTACTACCTAGCACTGCCTAGGCTTACAGTAGATGTCTAATATTTATTGAGACTGAAAATATAGATAAAAAAATAAATGAATTAATTTAAAAACATAGGGAGTCGTAATAATGGTCTGTGGTCTAACATTCTATGCTATTAAAATTTTAAAAGGATTTTGATTATGTAGTTTGCCTAGGCTGTTACAAATCTGAAAGAAACTCCAAAATAAGGAATATATTCTCAATTGATTCTAGATTTTAGTACTTCAAGCATTAACAACCCACTCCTCCATTATTTAGAAATCCTATCTTTGAACTTTATAGAAATAGTCTACTAAATAAGGTCATTAGCCTCATGCTAGGGATAATTGATGAGAATTAAATGATAGCTTCTTACACAATTACTGAGAGGAAAAAGTAAACACAAACTTTTGTAAAAGTAATTTGGCAATATATTTCAATAGCTTTTAAAAAGTTCATGCCAATTTATCCAGTAATTTTATTTCGGGAACTCTATCTTAAGGACTTAATCAGAGTGCAAAGAGATATTTAGGTAAAAGGATATTTGCCACAATGTTATTGTGTCTGCAAGTCTGATGGCAGGGAATTGGGGGAGGGTAAGTAAATAAAGATGATGAATTTCTAAGGCAGAATATTACATAATCATTTAAATTAATGTTTTTAAGGAGAGTAAGTAATATAAATAAGCAACCAGAAATGTGGGATCTATAAAAATACACAGAGTGAGATCCCACAACTTTTTAAAAAAAGTATATATGACATAGTATTGGAATTATATGCATGAAAATAGACTAGAGGAAAACATACCAGAACACATGTAATGATTCAGTGTTATAAAGGTAATCGTGCATTATCTTTAATCATGTATTGATTTTATAATCTGAAAGAATAGCCTATAAATAAACATTTGCAATAGATCTATTTTGTGCCTGCCCACTTTCTCCTGATTTCTTCTCAGAAATCAGTAACTGTTTATACCCCTGCTGAAAGGTCAGCATGCTACATGACCTTGAGCCACAAATTGCCCTAGATTTGAGTCTGCATATTGGGTGGCTAATTCCTTATTGTCTGAACATAAAACAGAAGCTTGGCAAATGAGATACTTCATTTGGCATTTTGAAAATAGGAGATCGAAGAGGTTAATCAGTCAGTGTTTGGAACCAAAGCACAAGTGTTATAATAAAGAAAGAGGCAACGGAACCCAAGGAAGTAGAAGGAAACTACAGCTGTGATATATTAATAGCACAAAGAAGCAGCGGCAATGATTTGGCAATGAGAGAAAACAAGACTGGGCAACACTAGTAAGACTGGCCCGCCCACCATTCAACTCCTGAGAGGGACAGAGAGAGAGCTGGGTCTGTTTCTGATAGTTTTCCTGTTTCTATGATTCCCAGCTGTATAGTAATCTCTGCACTTCAATCCCCATGAAATATATGTCTCGTTATAATAAATTTCCTCTCCATCCTTCCTTGAGATTATTTGTGTCACTGTTCTTTATAACCAAAATAATCTTAAATAAAATGAGGCTTTGCCAGTTCATATAGGCAGGATATAGGACTACCTGCTTGTTAAAAGATTTCATGATTCCTCATTTCTAATGACTTCCTCCATTGCTATTAATTTCGCTTGTCACATAGAACTTGAGCTCTTCCTTTTAGCACTTAGGATATCTGGACCTGCTTTCCATCATCTGTAGAGTGAGAAGAATGAACCCAGACATCTGTTCTAAAGATTTTCTACCCTTTCTGATTTCTTTTTTTCATTTTAACTTATATCCACAAATAAAACAGTTTAGATTAGATACTAGCTAAAGGCAAGGAAAGGGACCAGGTGAATTGGCAATGTTTATTTCCAGTGATTCCAGAATTGTTATATTTTATGGCAGCTGAGGGATGATCAGGAAAAGCACATAGAAACATCATTTATTTCATTAATTCATTTATTCTCAGGTTAATGTTTTGTAGTGGTCATTAAAATAAAGACTGCAAAATGAACTGGAATGTCTTATCTATTACTTCATTTTTCTATTGTCTTGTAGTTTTGTAATTTCATCTCTATAATGATGTTTTCTTTCATCAGGTCAAAAATGAATTCACTTTATTCTTAAACATTAACCCATTTTTCTTTTTTACTTTTTATATGTCTTTTTTTCCTCTTTTATTCCAGTTTCTTGAATAAAAGAGAGAGTAGGTCTTGGGAGTGACAAAATTAACTCTTTGGCAATCAACCAAGTTCTTCAGTTACTTTCTTATCATGCTCTTGCTCAGGACAAGATTAATATAAAAGAAAAAATTATGTTAAAAATATTAACATATTCCAACTGTATTTTCTCCTTCTCTGTCATTTTTTCTCATACAAATAAATGCATTTATATTTGATTAGTTACCCAAATAATTTCTGACTGTACTGTAATTAACTTCTTTGTTGGCTATTTAGTCTTGCTTTTTAAACAAATAATTAGTGCTAACGATTTCTTACAAGATGATATTTTATAATCCTCAAATGTAGTTTAATATACTTTTTCTTAGGAATCAAAAATTCTTGAGAAATAGTTCTAGGGAAATACAGTCTCCAATGTACAGCTGATGAAGTGAAAGTTTTAAGATGCTAATTATTTTTCCTAATTAGTTAGCTAATTACTCGGCCTGTCAGCCCAGATTTTTTTAACAAAATAAGACTCACTCCATACTGTGGTTCTTTTTTCTCACCTTTTTGGTCTTATGTTTTCTAAAACATCATTCAATTTATTTTCTGGCAGAAAAATTATAAAGTTAAAATATGTCCACATAGTTGCAAGTATTATTAAAATGTGCTTCAGGTGAGAAAATATAAGTATTTCAGTTTACAGTATTCCTGTATTCACAATTCACACTTGTCTCTCATAGTAGTGGTGCTTCCAGAGCAATGAGATGATAGGAGTACAATATAATATCTGGACTCCAACAGAGGCCCCAGATAATGCAGAGTTGTCTCATGCACTGGTGAGAGTGACTGATGGAAAGATGGCATAAGGACATAGACATAAGGAAAAGATCTCATGTCCTTTCATGTCGGTGACACTACAACCTGGCTCATACAGAGCACTCACGGGTCAGGGGAGGGCTGCACCCTTGTGTGAAGGGCAAATTGCCCACGTCCTCAAGTATCAAGTCTGGTGCCCAGTTGCCAATGATACCACAAGATTAGTGTAAAGATCCTGTCAAGAAGCTTGGTCTTGTCATTATCAAGTTGACTGCCATGGGGTGAAGGATATTCCCAATCAATTTTGAGATAATTACGTGAATGCTCATTCAGTCCAATAACAGAGAACCACCAGTATCACTGTGAATCCTGAATTTCTAAAGCATTTCACCCTCAGCAAGATGAGACTTAGTCTACTTGAAGTCTTTCCAATGCAAATTAACCAGATTGATATCTTTTGGCCATCACTGCTGCTAGAAGAAAATGAGGAACACAGTCAAGACTTATAAAGTAGTTATGAAATTTAAGGACCATTCTGTGTGCTACTCTATTTTCTAAGCCAGTAAAAATAGCCATCTGACTTTTGTGAAAGATAATTAAGGTTTGTGCTAGACTATCTGTTAAACAGAAATTTCATTTAACCAGATGCCCATTCTCAGTGTTCAAGGCATTTGTGTCTATGCCTACACCAATCTACGTTCATCCATCAAGACTCCTCAAAAATATAGATTCTCAATCTTTGTTTGCTTTCTTGGTTTTGATGTGTGTCAGTGGGAGTAGACTTTAAACATTATGTTCTGTGTGGAGGAAATTCTTAAATAGTAATGCTATGTGTAATGCTAATTCTTTTGAAAGGTTAAAAAAAACCTCAATATGCCTTATATAACATAATCTATTTATACTCTGTCACTAAGGAGAGTCAGCTGCATTTATATTCGGGATGAACAGAACAATTTATTTGTACCTTCTATCCAATTGATCACTACCAGTTTGCCCAACTCACTAAAAGCACTGAGTTGGGTCGTGAGAATTTTTCAGTTGCATTAAAATGTTTGGAGCTGAAATATTTAACATAAAAATATTTAACATAAGAATTACATGAACAGAGAAATTTAAGCACCAGAGTTTCTATGTCTTCCTCTAGTATCAATTAAAATATTAAGTTCCATTGGAACATATGATGCCTGACAACAGTTACTAAGAGACTCTTGCAGTCTCAATCCCAAATTGGATGCTGTCAAGCCTCGCTTGGTATTTCCAGCACCTGGTAGTGACTAGTGACACCCATGTGAGTTTTTTAACCAATAAGAAGCTCTTTGACTACAAAGCAAATTCTTGAATTGTGACCATAATATAAAATTCAGGGAGGTGGGGGAGGGAGATTCTGGATTACACAGCTTCTGAAACCAAAATCTGACTATGATTTCATAAAACTCTTAATTATGTCGCCTTCATTTACATGTGGAAACTACCAGGATACATCAAATGTTACTATGTTTACATCCTTCTCTTCTCTAGACTTGTCTTAATTCTTGTATCTGCTTCTAGTACTTATACGATGTTTAGCATATGCTTTCTTCTGTTTTAGTTTTCCTCATAATAGAGAGCTTATTGTATGAAGCACTGTAGGGAGCATGTTACATGCTATATTTCAATAAATCTTCACAACAACATATGCAGTAGGGACTATTTTTATACCCAATCACAGATGTGAAAACTGAGGTTTGGAAAGTTAAGTAACTTGCCTAAAGTGATGCAGCACGTAAATGATGGAGACATTTGAGTCCTGACTACCTGACTCCAGCTTCCACGTTCTTACTATCCTTCTTCCTTCCCTCATTTTTCTGCCTTCCCCCTCTCTGAAATGACAGCTGAACCCAGGTGTTGAGAGTTGGAGACAAGAACAAAGAGAAACCAGTGTCTACGTAATGGAAGTCCCTCACAGGATTAAAAACAAATTATTTTAGAATTAGACTTTACTTCAATGCTTCCCAATTTTTGCTCTTTTCTAAATTCATATAGATACAAGAGAGCCACTATTATATATACGGAAAACATGATTCTCTTCATCTCAGCTGCAAAGACAATGGAAAATCTGGCATTTTAAAGGGACAATTAGGAGACTTCCCACCTTAGTCAAACATTTATTACACAAAGGAACACTCTTTGAAGATTTGCTATTAATTCCTTTGAGTCCCTTTTTGGGTTGTTTCATATCTCGCTAATGGGCTTCAGTTTCATTCAGTTTTATTTATTCTTTGCTTATTTTATTACAGTAAAAAGATGCCATTTATAACCTCACAAATTACATTCCTCCTTATATTTGTGTTGTGTGGGAGTTTTTCTGTAAACCTTACAAAGCAAGGTGTAATGAAAAGTGCCTGCAATTCAAGAAACTAATACAAAGAAAAAAGTGCTTTGAAGGAATGAAAACATAAGTAAATGCAGAATAAATCAGCAAATGTACTGTCATAACCACACATTTTTTTTTGAGGAAGATTGGCACTGAGCTAACATCTGTTGCCAATTTTCCTCTTTTTATTTTTTCTCCTCAAAGCCCCAGTGCATAGTTGTATATCCTAGTCGTAGGTCCTTCTAGTTTCTCTATGTGGGACCCCGCCTCAGCATGGCTTGATGAGCGGTGAGTAGGTCTGTGCCCAGGATCCGAACCAGCAAACCCTGGGCCGCCCAAGCAGAATGCTAGAACTTGACTGCTAATGCCACCAGGCCGGTCCCTATAACCACACATTTTTAAGATATTAAATTATACATAATTTTAAATATTCGGATTAGCAACTTGGAGGGGCAGATGATTTTAAATTTACTATGTTTTTCCAAGGTAGAATGACGCTCTGGTATATGTTTTTCTTATTGTTTCCCTTTGTATTTTTTTCTTCAGACGATAATATTTCTGTGTCTTTTGTAATACACGCTTCCATCTCCACCAGTCGAACTAAGAAATGAAATAAATTTGGCATGAACTAAATACTGAGAAATTATTTAAATCAGACAACTTAAATATAACCCAGAGATTTTATCAGACTAAAATAATAGATTTGCTTAAATAAATATATCCACCTTTTTTAAACAATCTGAAAAATGACAGGTTTATAATGTTGTAAAGACACAAAACTGGCTCTAAACTTTCTCATCATTTCAAAGTTCATGCAGTCTTAAGACTTTCCCTACATTATAAACATTATTTTAACTGCAATGAACCCAATAAGGAAGTTGTATGAAAAGGGGTGTGAAGAGTCAGGATATAAAGTATTTGCATAAATTTGCATCACTTAGACATCCAGAAAATTTTCACTCACCAGCCAAATTTAGTTTAACAGACGAGAGCATTTTGATTCAGCCTCCAATTTCCGACTGCAACATTTGCTTAGAGAGCCCTGTATCAACTACTCTTGGGAATGTTTTTACTTCTTCTGCACACATATTGCAATCTATTGCACAAATTTGGGGGGAAATATTTGCTTAATGCCTATTTTCTTCTTCTACTCTAGTAAATTCCACAAGGGGAAAACCATTGTTAAGTCTTCCCCTGTATCTCCTAGTGCTCTGTTCCGTGTTGAGCTTAGAGTAGGTGTTCAACAAATATTTTTTCAAATGAACAAACGAATACATTCAATATCTCACTAAACTTCTCAGGGGAAACAAAAAGCAGATCATCTACTGGCCTAATTTAAATTCTTTTATTCCAGTGCTGTACTGGTCCCATGATGAGTCTGGCTTATTCTGATAATTGGGAATAACAGTTCGGAGTAATCTGAACTGAGCAAGAGAATTAGCGCTACTGACTCGAGGTGGATGGTTTTGGCTCACAATAGATTTTGAAACCTGTTTAGACAATGTTTAGGTTTGCCAAATTAATACTGGATTAGCATTTTAAATGGTCCTATAAACATGTTTTGAACTGCGATGTAGTTTGGGATTCAGTTTTGAGGATGGTTTAGTTCAGCTTTTAGTTAATTTGGATTAAGTTCCCCAGTAATAATCTACATTTCAGCATGCTTCTTAGAGCCAACTTATATGTATCTATCTATAAGGATACATATATGGCTCTCCTGTGTCTTATATAAGGATATGGATTCAAATACACCATTCTAGGGCTTCATGTCTATCTCTTTTGGAGTGTGATATTGTGAAAATAATGTAGGAGGCAGAACTGGGAGACCTCTTTGTATATATGGAGTTATGGCTGCCTAATTCCTTCATATGTTACATGAAGACAAAGACGTTTAACTCAGTGAGATGTAGGCTTCCTTTAAGCTTTAAAACTCTGAAAAAAATCTGTGCAGCCTATACTCATATTTGTGAAAATTACACATCTACATTAAAGTATGCCAAACAATATCTACATATTCAAGATTATAGATTTATATCAATTTCCAGATATAAACAGTATAGCAAATCCTGCACTGTTTATTACACTCATAGATCTTAGAAGTTAGATTTATTCTATCTAGCTATACAGTTTACTTCTCTCCAAGCTGTTTTGTTAAATAAATTAATTTCTGATTTATAGAATCAGAGAAATATCTCTGTAGTAAATTCATGTCTAATTTCACTTGCAATCCCTGAGCCAAAATTTAGAATTTCCCCATTGGGCAATTTCTACTCCTTATCCCAACCTTCAGCCCCATTTACAAGGAAACCTGTTTGTATGTCTCTTCCTTTAGAAGTGAGCAAAAATAATGAACAATGATTGAGTGATGTGTTCAATTAATTAACATATATGTTTTAGTACTCATTTAATTTGTTTTACCGTTTTCCTCCAATTTCTTCTTCTTGAAGCTCTGCAGAGTGGCCAACTTCCTAACTTCCTTTTCTTTCCTTCTTGTCAGCTAGTGTCTTTTCTAATTCAAAAATGCAAGTGCATTATTATGCTTTCTTGCTTTTAAGCATTCTGCCATTTTTTAAACTGTGCCTGGACTAAGCCATAAATATATGCTTCAGCTCAGGAAACACTCCACCACCTTAGACCACCATTCCCCACTGTGACCTCACTCCTTCTGAACTCACAGCTTGTGAACTACCCGTGACATTCACTCAGTAATTAATCATGCCTGCCTTGTGACATTTCTGATGATGTATATTTAACATAACAGTTATATAATTTATCAGTGTATCCATGCCCAGGCACCTCAATTAAATTGCAAGCTTCTTGAGGCAGATTCCATGTCTGTCCTACAGAATGCGTTGTAAACAAGGAAAATGTGTGCTGATTGATTATTTAATTGATTGACTATATCCATTTAGTTATGAAGGAAGTCAAGCGGCATGAATAATGAAAAGTTAAAAATGTCTTCTCCTAATCAGCTTTTCTTGAATATATTAGTGTCTGGGAAGCAATTGTGAGAATTCTCAACAAAGTGTCCACAGATTTCTTTGCCTTTGTCTGAAAAGTCAAGAACAAGAATAAGGTACGTAATGACATAGGATGAAAGGTGTGCTTTATTTCTTTAACTGACATGCTACAATTCCAATCCAAACCTTTCTGCATATAAGTAGATGCCATTTCCTAAAATGGTGCCCAGTGAAGCTAATAGTCTGACTTTGATAATAGGACCGAGGGTCAAATAAATTTGAGAAAAACTAGCATAAAAAACATTAAACAGGTTTCTTTCTTGTAGGAATTCACAGACCCTTTAATATTCTTGTATCCATTGTGAACGTCCAAAGGGATGGGACAGAGATTTAGTACACCACTTTACCGAAAATTGTGTAAGCACAGATTTTTTTTTAGAGCATCTTACAAGATTTGTGTGCCATAGAGGCACTTTTGCAAACCCTGAGCTAGAAATTTCAGGCACATCTTACATAATTCATGTAAGATGTTTGGAAGTGGATTATCAATTGCAGAGGACTGTTTCTTATTTTTTGGACAAAAGTCCAATATTAACTAGATTTTGGTTGTTTATTTGTTTAGTACTTAGTTTAACTGTATACGGCAGATCCTTCAACTTTTCTCTTTTCTATATGCCTGTTTCTTCCCATTGTGTTAATGAGGTTTATGTATTATAATACTATGTTATTGCTTTTCTAAAATTCATCTCATTTAACCACTGGCTTTTAGGAATCTATATCATTTTTGTCTTCTTCTTCCACTGCATTGTGATGTCCTCTGCAGATTGTGTAAGCCTGTCTGTGTTGGATAGTAGTCTTAACAGAAGATCTATATTAAAGCACTGCCCCATAGTCATTAGCTATGTGACCCAATTTGTCACTTTCCTTTCTAAACCTCAGTTTCATATTCTGTACAAGGTTGCATAAAGATCCAAAATTATATGAGAGTTATTAGTAAATTCTTAAAATACTTTGCACATGCAAGGTATTATTTTTATGTCATCTTATAATTAATTTCTTGTATTTCTTCATATTTTGGTTAATGAGAAACTATTAATAGTTAAGTCTGGGGAGTGAAACAGGAGGTGGTAAAAAGCACAAGGGAAAATTCTACGTTATACCTCTGTCTGCTTTTAGAAATTTTATTATTTTAATCTAAAAATATTTTTCCAAAAATATATAAGGAAGTAATATAATCTCAAACCAAGCACCATGATAATATCTGTTTATTTCAAGTGACACGAGCCTAAAAACATAACTGAAACAAATGTGGAATTTGCAAGGGCAGGACTAAATATTGATCAGATGTTAATAGCCTATTCAGTTGTTTACAACTCAAGACTAAAGAAAGCGAGCTAGTGCCATATCTGAAGGGAATGCACAAACGATCTGCCAAGGCTTAGTTCTCATCCTTGTACATCTTTGATGGGGGAAGGCAGTGTCCTCTCCATTTTCTTTTGTGGATTTGACAAAAACATTAATCATGGCTTTTGTTTGTACTGTGAGAGCATCATTTTTTAAAGGAACCTCTCTAGTGTTTCTCACACTCAGATGCTAATCAATTATGTCCTTCTTTGCCTTTGGATAAAAATCAAACAAAATATCCATTAGTAAATTATCTTCATTAGACTCTGAGGGAAACTTTGAATAACACTTTCAGAGTCTCATGGAGCCCCCAGGGGAGATAGTTGCTAAAGGAGCACTGATCATGGAATTAATATTAATAAAAATTGACTCTTACTACTCAAGGTTTTTCTGACAAGTGGTGTTTTCATTTACAAAGAAACATAGCTTTCTCTGCTCAGATTAAAAATAGACTTTTTCTGCATGTTTTTAAAAAATCTTTTTTAGAGAACTGTAGAAATAAGTCTGCCTTATTGCTTATGTCAAAATTGGGTTACATTTTGTCAATGTTAATAAGATGAAAATTGCCAAATACATTTTTTTCCAAAAGTATGCTCAGTTGTATGTATAATAAGTGTAGTAAATGATAGAAATATCTGTAGCTCTGGATGAACTTGTGTGCATGTTCTTTTGTGGCACTAAAATCAGGTCTACTAAGAGGTCTAGAACCTTATACTTCCTGTGTTTGAATAACAGTTTGCTTCTTCAACTGCCTTTGATCTTTAATTACCTTCATCTTTTTAATTTCTATGAGTTTCAGAAGACGTTTGGTATTAAAACGATGCAAGCTTTATTAGAAATTGAGAAGGTGTTTTTTCAATATAAATGGATACTCTTAGAAGAGTTTTTCAAGTTGGGACCTTCGGAGAACTTCACCTTTCAAAGAAGAGCTATAGATTTCTTACCTTTTAAAGAAAGTCATTCCAAAGTCCTCTTCATCTTAGTTCAGGGTCATTACTAGACAATTGCAGTATTATTTTAACAAATATCTTTAATTCTTGACTTTTGTCTTTCATATCTTACCTTATTCCCCATTTTCTCCATCCCAAATCCATTCTGTATGTAATGCATAAGCTTCTTCGATTATGTCACCAGTATTCCTCCTAAATTTTCCATGCTCTCCCTCCCCGCATCCTACTGCAGGATGAAGCTGAGATTTAAAATATTTAAGTCTCCTCCAGAGTTGACCTTGATCTCCTGAGCATTTCCTCCTACTCCCGGTCTAGTCAAGGACTGCCAAACACTCCCCGAACTTTTCTGATTTCACCCCTTTGCTCCCTGTATCCTGACTCTTTAATCTCTACCTCTCCACAGACGCCCATATTCCTGGGCCCTCTTGATCTTTCCTCCTCTATGAAGGCATATCCTGACAGACCCTTTACCTTCTTCACTTCCTTAACCAGGTCAGACCTCTTTATTGCCTGTTTTCATAAAACCCTGCACTTCCTTCATAACATTTATTCATATTAAAATTATTTATTGATAAAATAATTAATATTTATTTTCACAAAGGCAGAAACCATATTTATCTTATTCACTTCTGTATAATGGTGCCCAGTTCAATGCCTGACACATAGTGGCAATAAGTAAATGCTTATTGAATAAAGAAATGCTTCTAATTGGAAATGGTTTATTCCTTCTCTCATCACATAGCACCACTCATATGTGTTCATTATACACTACCTGGTAGAGTGGTTATATCATTCATCATTTCAATTAATATTTTGAGCTCCTTCCATTTGTTAAGAACTCTGAAAAAACCAATAGTGAATGAAACATGGACCAGACCTCAACTTATTTACAACCTAGTAGGAAAATAAGTCTTGTGAATAGTTCTAATGCAGAATCAAAAATGACAAGCACTACAAAAAAGGTACAGATAAAGCATTTTCTCAGAATTAAAGAGATTTGAGAAAATAATTCTAAATTAAAATATGTATACATAGTTAAATGATAAATGAAAGAATGCATTAGGAGATATGGACTCTTATATATGACATTTTGCATGCTTGCCATCAATCTAATTAAATTGGAAAGTAGTGAATTTGCTTAATCTAGCCTTAAACCTTTGTATCTGTCCCAATCTCTAGGATAGAACATTTCATGTACTAGATACTCACAAGTAACAAATAAGCATAAAATACAGATGAACTTGCTCTTATTTATTAATTCAACAAGCGTTTATTAGCACTTCATATATACCAGGCCTTAAAAATATAATGACAGATAAGAACTCTAGCCTCAAAACGTTTATGTCTAAGCATTTTCTTGTATGTTTATGTAGGAAGACCAAAAGTAAGTGAAAATTATAATGAAACTTTTCTTTCAATATTTTGTATAGAATGAACTAATTTTGAAAGTGAAGGGAGACACTAAACCTAATTAAGTTATATAGTATTTTGAAAGATTTATTTATTGACCTTCAAAATTGTTTTATTATATTAATGGATACAAAAACTATTAAATTTTTTCAAAAATTATTTTACAAATATAAAATAGTGTCAATGAACATTAAAACAAAATAAAAACCTTTATAATAAAAACTAACATAAGCAGAATAATTATTATTACAGATATTTTTGTACAGTAATCAGTACTTTAGCTGTACCTATCTCTGATATTGTGATTCACAATCACTCTATGATCTGATATTGGAAGAAAAGATTTGAACTTATGACTGAATTCTCTTCACACAAACAAAAAAATCAATTCCTTCTGAAATGCATAGCAGTAATTATACTTTTTTTTTTAAGGGAAAAAAAAATCCCATTTTAAGCTCAAGGCATTTCCTTAAACAAGAAGACTTCTCTAAAACTTCAATTCAAAAGATACATACGAGTATCCCAAACTTGAAAACACAACAGATTACAGTTTCTCTAGCTACCACAGAAATTTTTCAGGGTTCCTCTTTACAACTGTAACCAGAATAAATAAAAGACCTATATTGTAAAATGCAGCAAAATACATCAAGTAAAGATATAAGAAAAGACCTAATAATTCTACGAGACAACATGCATTTTATTGTTGTTTTACTATAGAAATAACGTGAAAAAATCCCCATGTCATATATGATATTTTAAAATTTTAAGCTCTTTGTCTGACTGTATAAACGGTTACTTTTACAAACTGAAGGCAGAGAGTCTAATCTCAAAATTTGATTGACTCTGTCCTAAAGTATTATCACAATAAACTCTTTGCTAAAGACTCACTTCCAGTGTAGCCTTGTCTTTTTCTTTTCAAATGAAAGGAGAAAATATGCAAGAGATAATGCTGGAGAGATAATTAGGAGTCAGAGCACACAGGACATTACAAACCATGGCAAAAACTACACTTCATATTTGCATCAAACTTGTGTTTTACAAAGATTAGTCTAGCCGCAGGGTGGGCAATGGATCATAGATGAGCAAGACTGAGTCAAGTAGACCAACTTGGACATATTTGGAACAATTCTAGACAGTATAGTTTAAGAGGGGGAATGGAGATATTTTAAGGAGGATAGTTAACAAACTTTGTGAAGGGAGTGTGTCTTACATGGTGCAGGAAACGAAAGCAGTAAGTCAAGAATGACTCCTATGCTTGGGCAACTGACTAGGTAGATACAGATAGAGGTGTCATTCAGTGTTAGGTAATTAGAAGAAGAGAAAAATTGGTAATGCCTCCTCTATCATCTTGAACAATTTATGAATTGTGAATATGGCCTATTGCATAACACCTCCTTATATTATCACCCTTTATATTATAACATAAATATCACTTATGTCATATAAATTATACGCAAAAGGATATTTAAAATACTTTAAAAATATATTGCAATGCCATCCGTAGGTTTTACATAATGGAATAAAATCACATTTTATCTTGTCATGAAATTCATATATTTTTGCACATAAGAATTTATCAAGTTCACAGTTGTCTTGATGCTAACAAAATGCATCATAATTCTCCATTTTCTTTTTGAGCCTCAGTTTGTATAGATTCAATATAGACTCTTCAAGTTCTCTGTTCTTTTTTCTGAAATGTCCAAACTGCTTTTAATCTCACCCGGTGAATTTTACACTTCCAATATTGGATGTTTCAGTTTCAGAAGTACCATTAAGTTCTGCTTTATGACTTCCACTCATCTTACCGTTCTGTTAATCTTTTCTTTTATATCTTCGGGTATTATAAATTCCTTGTTAACTAATTCCACCATTTCAGTCACTTCTGGGTCTTTTCTATTCACTGATTTTTGTCCTGTCTATAGAACATATTTTCCCCACTTCTTCACATAATCATTTTATAGTAGATGCTGGAAATTTTGAATATGACATTGTTGAGAGCTGTATTTTGTTATTTTCTTTATAGATTAATGCACTTTTTTTCTGGCTGGCAGTAAGTTACTTGCAGAACACCTGAATCCTTTTAAAACTTGTTTTTATGCTTTGTTAGAGGAGATCTATTGTAGCCTTTACTCTATGGCTAGGTTGGCTCTAGTACAAAGTCATGATCTTCTGTGCTGTTTGCTTAATGGCCTGAGTGTTCAACAAAGTCTTCCTCATCTGGCTCCTTGGAACTTAAATTCTCCTAGCCCTGAGTGAACTATGAGAATGTTTTAGTTTACAGCTCTTGGGTTATTTTCTGCCCAACCTTGCAGAGTTTCATTCAAGGTATGTAAGGTTTAGTATTCAACGACAGGCACATGGGGACCTTTTCGTAGATTTATGATGGTTTTTCTTTGCATAGCTCTCTCCTCTCTGGTGCTCTGATCACAAATATCAGCTGCCTCAGGCTCCTCAAACTCTAATCTCTGTCTACTCAATTGAGTAATTTTCTGTGTTCTGCTTGGTTTCCTTTTCCTATACTGTGGTCCAGAAAGTGTCCCTAGAAAGCCAACATAATTGTAGGGCTCACCTCACTGTTTTTCTCTCTTCTAAGGGCTCATAGTCCTACCCGGCATGTTGACCAGTGTCTGTAAGCAGTTGGTTCATACATTTACCCTCTTTTTCATTTCCCAGTATGGGACATCAAGTTTGGCTCCAGTTACTTCATCATGGCTGGTAATGCCACACTTAACTTTAATAATGTCTAGAGTTTCAATTACTTGCTTGGTTTGGGAAGATGATATAATTCTCTAAATCTTATTTTATTCACTGATAAATGGGAATCTGGTAGATACTATTATGTGTTCACAAGAAAACATTTCACTTTCCTCCTGCTCTACTTACAGTCAGAAGTGGCCATGTGACTATCTTCTGTTCAATAGACTATGAATAGAAGTGATGATAACCACTTTTGGGCTCATTCCATAAATTACTGCCCCATGGTCTCTACCCGTGGCCTGTCCCTGTTTGCTGGATGAGTGCAGAGTGTTCTAAGGACTTGCAAGATGGGTTGACGAAATGGAAGGCTGACTATGAAGAACATCCACATTGGATGAGTGCATGTAAACATTTACTATGTAAGTCTCTGAACTCTTAAGGTTGTGTGTTTCAGCAGTAGCCTACCTTGACAGAATGAGTGAATAATAATAACACCTATACGGTACATTATTATTTCATACCAATGTAATTAAATAAAATTAGAAGACATTTAAATAGATACCCTAGGTAAGTACCTGTTAATGATAAATTTTCTTGTTGTTACTACTATTCTTACTAATCCTACTATATATCTTACCATTTTTAGTAAAATAATAATAGGTGTTTTAAAGAAACTTTAACATGCTAACATAATATTTTATGGAGTAAATGCACAAAAATTCACTAAGTTATATATCCATATATGTGCAACAAATGTATGTGTTTTAAGATCTTTTGTTATCTTGTAACATTTTAAATTGCTTTTGAATATAAAGTTTATTAAATAAATGGAAATTTATTTGAAATAGGAGCTTTTAGGGTTGACACTGATAGGTTCATCAAAACCATCCTATCCTTTGCTGTGCTTATCAAAGATATACTCTGCCATTAAACACTGCAGTCTGAATGACCTCTCAGACTTAATATTGTGTACTCAACATGGCCAGAACAGTCATCCAGAAAGCAAAGTTGAGAATTCTGTGCTGATGAAGAAACTATTGAAAGTAGCTATGAATCAACTCTGATGGTCTGTGAACAGAGAGGAATAATTATTTCTTCTTATAACTCCAGAGTTTCTCCTTGAAGTGTATTTTCTATTATTAGCAATTAAGTAGACTTTAGAATATCACTTGAATTCTCCATCTCAGCACTGCACTTTGATGATTAAGCAGCCACAAGAGTTAGTAATGATCTGAGGTTGCTTTTAATAACAGCTGTGTTTAAGTCAAATCAGATTGTGGTGGGTGTTTAAGAAGGTGACAATTCCCCTAACCTGTAGATCAAACAGATTGCAAAACATGGTCTCTTATGCAAGTTGAAGGGTGTCATTGCACATCATGGTATGTTTCCAAGTCCTATCTGATTCACTGCAGTTCCCCCAACAAGTGAACATCTTGAACATACTGTAAAAAAACCCTGCTGACAAAATTACCTACTGTTTGTAATACGGTAAAAATTATGCATTTACCAGCCAAATTATCAAAGTAATTAGTTGTTAGTAATGTTTCCAATTTTGCTACTTCATTTATTACTGGTTTCATGTATTTAGTTGAAAGAAAAATAAAAAATTGTCATAAAACTGTATATGTCTTAGAAATATCTGTTCATGTTAACCCGTTTGGATAACAAGTTTTTATTCTTTATATTTTAGGGAAAAAATTTTTTCTATTGACTAAAAGTATTGTTTTCCATTTTTGGTGCCTCCTGGTAAATAGTTGGAAAATGCTCATGTCTCCTAGGAGTCATTGAAATGGAAACATGAGACGAGCAGGTCACAAGTATGATCAGTTCGGGATAATTGTATAACACTTTATTTCATAGGGTGCTTAGAATGTACATGTAAAAATAATGATGCACTGAAGCTAATGTGTCTTTACATTTACATGGAACAGTGAAATATGTATATATATATTTATGTAATAAACGTATATTTTGTATATATGTATGTAATATAAGTATATGTGTATTTGTGTGTATTCATAATAGTAAAATATATATATAGACTATTACAATGGATCTCATTTTAAGGGCTCAACAAAATTATTCTAAAATGTTCTACAATTGTCTTGAATCTGTCTGTCTGTCTGTCTGTGTCTCTCTCTGTCTCTCTCTCAAAATCTCTAGAACCTGAGTGAAATAACGGCCTAGCAGCTTGAAGGTCAAAGTTTTTGCCTCCCAGGGTGTTAAGTGTTAGCCTTCTCCACCACAGAACCATAGATTTTTTTACTTGGATTCAAGAAGTTTTCAATTTGGTAAGGTTTCATTATTCTTTAGCAAAGACTTAGCAACTTCCTACCATGTACAGTCATTCTTCTAGGTGTGGGAAAACAATGGCAAAGAAAAACAGGCAGAGTCCCTGCTCACATGGAAGAGGCAGGCTGGTGGAATAGCATATTTGTTTAAAAAATTCACACAAATACATAAAATTGCATCTATGATAAGTGCTATGAAGGGCTGGTATTTGGTCATGTGAGAATATAGAACAGGCAAATTTGTCTGAATAAGAGAAGTCAGGAAACACTTTTCCCAGAAATCTACATAAAATAATGAATTACGCATAGAGTAGACGAAAAGCTTTCCAAGTGCAGGGAACATACATGTGCAGTTTATTTTATTGAGTTGGAAATTGACATCTTTCACATGGATTGAAAGCTATCTTTACATTTTTATAGAGCTTAAACAAATCTAAATAGGGAAAGAAAAATGAAAACTAAATCTCAATTTAGCTCAAAAGTACTTTTTTTTTTTGGAAAAGTCAATGTTGTTTGCTTTAAAGATGCAGTTAAATTTTTTGGGTGCTGTTTCTTCTGGCAATATGCATTTCATGTTTTATATCCATTGGATTTCTATTGATCTTTTTGATGACAACAGTGATAAAAATGCTAGTTCACAAAGGTAGCAAATAAAAACTGGAAAAACTTTCATTGCTGGACATTGATACTCATGCATTAGTGATCAATAGGATCAACAGGATCCTACAGGACTCATTGACAGAATTGGACCTGAAGCATTTCCTTTGCTCACGAGATTGTTTTTGGCAAGTTTCAGGTCATCCATAATTGGAGATGTAGTAAAGGAAGAGAAATCCACAAATTAACTTTAAAGTCATTTAAGAATAATTAACCTTCAGAAAAGTTTGGCACTGCTCTTGTGCGCCAGTATTTACCCACAGAGAACTCAACAGAGTTTGCCACTAAGAAACATTTCCTCCAGCACAGGAAAGTCCATTTATTTGTTGCCATCAATACTTCATTGTACAATGGCAGATTGGTTTATTAGCCACCTTAGGTAGCACTTTGAGGTGGCTGAATGGATGACATTGAATAATAAAATTTATTTTATTCATATGGCTCAAGTAATTTACTAATTAATCCAAGCAATTAATAAACTAATTTACTAATTAATCTAAGCAATTAATAAACTCTTTATTGTCAAACTATTCTTCAAGTTGAACATTTTTCTTCCTTCTCAAAAAAGTGAAACTTATGCCTAAATTTCATTCAAGTATCTCTAAGATTCTTTGCTATTAAGTCATAGATTGTCCATAGAGCAGAAAATTCTCTTGACAAAACTTTACTTGCTGACTTTCAAGCTAGTGGATAAGAATTATTTGAGGATTGCTGGCAGCATCTTTTATATCAGTAGATGCCCATGGGTTACAATGACAGAAGAATTTCGTGTTCCAAGAGTAGCAAACCAGATTTTCTGCCAAGAACCCAGATGGCCCATACTTTTCTTACAGTCAAAACTTTGCTTGGCACAGAAACTTTATCATTTCAGAGCTCTCAATTGCCTTTGCACTTTCTAAAACGAGTTTACAAAAATAGAGAAATTTTGATATTGTTAGCATGCACACAATAAAGGAAAATCAGAAGTTGGTGGCACTGAGAGAAATCAATAGTTTCTTTGGTGAATGATGAAGGAAAATGGTGTCATTACAATTGTACTACGTCCTGTGTCAAAGTCTTAGAAAGACTATCTAAGCAGACACATAATGGATGTCATCATTTATTAGAAGTGTGCTTCAATTTTTTTCCTCTGCTCTAAGCCACAAACTAGATTAATTCATACACTTTAGTCTACTAAGGTTCCACCTGTCACAGGTCCTACTTTGACAAAGTAATAAGCAGTTCAGTATAATTCAAGTTAAAGCTTTTCTGTTGGGCCAAACCCAGATTTTAGCAAATTTCCAGCAATGCCAGAACGAGACTTTATTTCTTCAAAAATGATCCACATTATCTAAAGTATTTCTCAGCATGGAAAAAGGTAAAGTGCTCCTTCAGCTTTTGTACTTCAGGCTCCTATTGTCAGGAGACTTGTTATAGCTCCACATCTTCCATATCTTATATGTTTGTACTAGTAAGGGTTCTCTAGAGAAACACACCCCAGTATGAGATATATATGCATAAAATATATATATATTTCCATATATATATAAAATGGGATTTAGTATAAGGAACCAGCTCATGTGACTCTGGAGGCTAAGTCCCATGATTTGATGTCTCAAAGCTGGATATACAGGAAAGATGGTGGTGCAGTTTGAAGGTCTGAGAATAGTGTAGAGTCCGGTCCATGTCTGAAGCCCTCAGAACCAGGAGTGCCGAAGGAAAGAGAAGATCGATGTCTGAGCTCAAGCACTCAGGCAGAAAGCGAATTCAACCTTCCTTCACTATTTTGTTGTGTTCAGGCCCTCAACAAATTGGATGATGCCCCCCAAAAATTGGGGAGGACAATCTACTTTACTCAGTCTACCAATTCAAATGCTAATCAATTTTAGAAATACCTTCACAGACAAACCCCAAAATAATATTTAACTCAATGTCCTGGCATCCTATGATCCAGTCAAGTTGATACATAAAATTAACTATCACAGGGCTCCTTTACATCCAGGGAGCAAAATAAAAACAAAGCACATGCAATTTATCATACTTTGTTTTTTGTCAGTTTCTACCTTAAGCAAGAACCAAAGCAACAATAATGTTATCATAATCATAATGGCAAAATATCTTTCCTTAATTCACATCAAAGTATAATGGCGTGGACACTCACATCATGTAAATAATGACAATTGTGCATTATGTAAGTATGCCTCTATACTGCCCTGTACATGTTTGGAAAGAAAAGAAGTCATAATGATGTAAGTTTACATAATTATTAGTTTCTCATGAAGAAGATTCTCAGACAAACAGAACAGGAAAGAAAGCAGGAGAAAATCAATCCTGCATCAGCACTCCACAAAATCCATTTATGTTGACACAGTTGAGGAAATGTTAAGATCTAACTCCCATTCTTGCAGAGAAACAGATATCCTCAGCTTGAAATTAAAATAAGTCCCTGAAGATAAATTAATATAATCAATGATATTTTCTGAATGTAGCAGTTGTTTCCCTGTGGTGTTTATAATGCTCTTATCTGGACATTCTGCTAACTTTTTTAGCCTTAATTGGCTAAACATGTTTGTGAAGTGCCTTATTAGCAAACTCATTACTATTGTTGTCGATGATATGCCAAGCGTTGTACTAATTGCTGTGTCAATTTCTATTTATATATATTTTTATGTCTATATATATATTCAACTGAGAAAAACAGAGGGAAAAGGCAGATGTCATCTTCATTTAGAAGCGTAAAAACTAAGTCTCTACTACTCAAAAACCTGAGGGCCTTTTACCCTAAAATATTCACTTTCGGAAAAATGTGTATATTATGATTTATAAATGAATTTCTATTTCCTCATTGACATGATTTCAGAGATTATAAATTTTTGTTTCTAAATAATCTTCCATTTCTTATAGTGTCTAGTGTTTCAAACCTAGTTTCCTGTCTATACTTGTCCCTTTACATAAATTAATTAATGCTTTGTGACTGAATTAGGAAAATCTTTATTGAAGGAACCCAGATAATTCACCAGAAAATTCACCGATTTTTTTAATTAACTGAGGATTTTAAAACCCTGTTTACCAGAACACAAAAACAACTTTACTTTTTAAATTTTCAATAAAATTCCCAATAAACCTATTAATAAATTGAAATTTCTTATCACATTAATCACAGCTACTGTCTATTGTTTACCATGTGCTAATTACTGCACTTATATATATATTATATATGGATATAATTTCATTTCATCTTCTCAACCATGCTATGAGGTATATACTCTTATTTCCATTTTAAAGAGAACTGAGGCTTACCGAGGGTATATAATTTGCCCAAGGTTATAGAGATAGTGACCAAATGGATATTTGAAGGCAGATAAGACTGATACAAAATTAAGGATCTAATGCATAATGCTACACTGTACCTTTGGCCCATGGAAACATCTCTATTAATTTAAGTTCATGTTCCTGCCATAAACAGTTATAGCATAATGACCCTGTATGACACTTTCTTGAAAATTTAAGGATTTGCTGGTGTCTCATTCTCAACAAACTTAAATTTAAAGATTAGTGCCTAGCCTCCAGAAGATAGCTAGGTATCTCTGACATAGAAGTTGTTTGTTTTGGGTTGCTGTTATTTGCCTTTGAGTTAAATCCGATCAAGGGTTTTCATCCATTCATTCAACATGCAATTATTTAGGATCTATTATGTTCTTTCCTAGACCCAAAAGATTCAATGATGAACATTATATACGGATTCCCACCTGCATGGAGTTTATCTTCTGGATATGAAGATAAACAAACTATGAATACATTACAATAGTATTTCCTTGTGTTGTGTCTTAGTTTCCTAAAATATGAATGTTGAGAAAAAATGAAGTAGTTTAAGGTTCCTATAAATTCGGCTGTGATTAATCAGAAATTTACTGACTCAGTGTCTTAGAGTTCACCTATTCACCAAAAATGGCTTTAAGAAGTATGTACTGGTATTCTCTTAGTAGTACTTAGTATTACCAAGTACTACAGCCCAAAATTACACATATTTCCCCTGCCCAAAAGAGTTAACATGCAAATGAGCCTCTCTCAAAATTAACCTAAATCACAGGTATCTGATTTAAAAGTCCGTTAATAATGATCTTTACTTGTATTATTATTCTTAAAAAGAAAATAAAAATTATTTACTAGTTTAGGTATCATATGCTTAATACTCTATCATTTCTAAATAAAAAAAAATCACGTTTCCTTTCTACTAGTTAATTACAATTGATATCCAGGCAGAGGGCAGGTTTTTGTCTGCAAAGCTATCCCCAAAATACTCCACTACGTTCACTAGAATACTCAACAAAATTTATGTTTTGTGTTTTTCAGATCTTAGCATGAACTATTTGGCAAACAAATGGATTACATACAGGCTGCTATTTAAAATACTAAGTTACTCTGTCAAATTATGGCTAAATTTATAATCGGGAAGAGTTCATTTGGTTTTCAGAGGAACCAAACTTATCACAGTGTTGTATTTTAGGCATCAAGAGGAAGATGCTCTGGCATATAAAACCATAGGAAGTAAATCCAAAAACACTTCTTGAAGGTTTATTTCCCCTTTCTTTTATTTTTAGTTACTAAAAAACATAATTTTATCTGATCAATAACATAAACATATGATTAACTTTATAGTGATTATATTAAACCAGGGTGTTAAACAATGAACCCAGCATCAGTTGACTGGTTTGTAGTCATCTAAGACTCAGGTCTCCTGACTTAATGCTGTACTAATTTTGAACTATGGCACATGAGTTCAAATTTAGATTCTCAAAATTGTTGACATACTTTATTTGAATAGCCATGACATATTATAAAATAATCTCAAGTAATTCTAAAAATGTATTTTATTTCTGTGTCATTTTTGTTCTAGAAGATAAAATGTATTGCTTTTAATGTCTCAAAATTGGGTGCTAGATAAAGGACAAGCAAAATCAATCTTAAAGAACTATTTTCTGTTTTGCTGTGCTCGTGACAGACATTGCCAACTCTTCCTGCTCATTCCAAGCATGGTTTTAGAATCCATGTCAATATATTACAGGAGGCCAGTACCAGTCCATCTTGGTTGGCACGAAAGCTGAACCTTCTTTGACAAACTTTGCTTAGAAGAATGCTAGTTTTGAAACATCCTACATGTTTTTGTCTCCTTTAACAATGCCAACCTTTAGGAGGCAACTTTATGGGAAAGCTAAAATTTATATTGGTCTTACATCTCCCAAGTTTTGTCCATCAAAACCTAGAATCACAGAGTCCTAGAGTTGGAGATGGTATTAGAAATCTTCAATCCTCCTCTCCATGAAGGATCACATCCTTCTTTGATTCATGTATGACTCACTCAAACCACAAAAATGTATTATTCTTTTCTACACAAAGGACATCATATTTGTAGATACAGATTTTGTCTCCCTTTAGCATTTGTTTCTCTAAGATGAATACGTCCAGATCCTTTGGGGTTCTTAACAGAACATTCAATCTGGAGTTTTCACCATTTTGGATATTCTAATCTGGACACATTTGAATTTGTTACTATCCTTTTAATTATGAATCCCAAATATCCTGTATATCACTTTCTCAGGAACTATATGGTAGTCTGTCAGTTGGAAAAAAGGGAAACCATTTTTTAAAAAATAATTTCACTCAGGAAATTTGTCTTAAGCTAGTCAAAATACATTTCCAATCACTTCTCACTTCACTAAGAGTAAAATCCCTCCCCTTTTTTTTTTAACTATTCTCTGCAAAGCCTCATCTAAAAATGCATCCTGTCCACTCCTCTGAACTCTTCCTTGATTATAACATTTATTATTCATTTCATTCACATCTCTTCTCCAACAAACCCCCCTGGAAGAGGCTCTTTTCTCCCTTTTCTCTCTCATTTTCTTTCTCTTACCCTTGAAGCTGGCAGCCTGGTTCAATAGCTTTTTATGACACATATCTTTCTCCTAAATATCTAGGATTCCCTGATCCTCTTGAGCCTGGTGAGTGTCTGCAAGGTAACTTTCCTCCCTCCATTTCCTGAGGGAACTCTTCATTATTTCCACAGGGCCATGTATTTTTAATATCTTTTCCAATCACTCTTCAATCAGTCCTTCTGAAAAATAAACTCTTCTCCTTGGCATTTCTTTGTGACCTAACCCATGCCTTGCTATCAGGGAAAACTAGGCGAAGTATCCTGTATTATTCTCAGGTACCTACAAAAGCTTAATATTAAAGCAGTTTACATTGTGCAAGCAAGTCAGAAAACTTTTGAATGTGTTCCCTTTCTACATGCCCCTTTCATATTTCGTAGATATCCAGATAGAGTATGTCTAAAATAATCTATTTTTTTTTTGTATGTGTGGTGGATATTTTTTTCATTAGTAAAACACAGTGTTTTCCAAACAGTAGATGGAGACACATAAGTGGTCTTTAGCAACTTAATGGATCAAAAGCAATTTTTAAATGAAATAAAATAAATATGAAAGGAAATACGTGAGTGCAGCAAACACAGTTAAGGTAAATATATGTATATGTAAGTGCGTACTGGGTTGTGATATAAGGTGCATCACAACGAAAAATGTTTGAAAGCCACTGATTAGCCAATTTCTTTGGGATACGCTACTAATTTTGTTTGCCTCTCTTGCTTCTAAGTTTTTTTATAGTTCTGATAGGGACCTAGACTATCCTCTGTAGTTTCAAAGTTAGACAACTTTGGAAATAGAAGAGCAAGATGCTGAGATGATCAGCAAACATCTGGGGATGTTCTCTGTCTTGGATATTCTAACATATAGTGACTCAGCAAAATATAGACTCCACAATCCTCCCTCCCTGCTATTTTCTGATGCCAAGCAGTTTCTGGAGATTCTTATAAACCTGGTTCAAATGTATTTCTTTGAGACAAGTATAAGACACCATGTCGTTCACTTCTGTACAGAACTGACTTCATGAGAATAACACATTTGTCCAAAACCCAACAAACTGCCTTTGTCTCTTCAAGCTCACGCTGGGATCTGCCAGAGACCACTACTTTAAAAAGGAGGGGCTTATGAACATAAAAATTTCACTTAAGAATGGGAATATTGAGCTCATTTGGAAACAAAAATTCCTAATAACGGTCATAGATTACTCTTCTGCACTTTGAATTTCCCCTTTTCCTGCATTGACTTTTATGTGGAATCTGTGTGTAAATTTATTGCAAAATGCTTTGTCATGTAATGATTTGATGAGGAAATGTCATCCCCCCACATCAAATGACATGCTCTGTTCTTACTCTACAGGCCAATATAACTCATGTCTCATAACATTTCAGCATGTAGCAGTTTAACATAACACCCAACACTAAAGGAGAGTTTCTTCAGAAAGTGGCAAGTGAGGAACAAAAGGCAAAAACCATGACCTTTTCCTCCTAAAAGCCTAAGGACTGGCTTTCCAAATGAAATTAGATAACAGTGCTTGTCTATTCATATTAGAACAGATGATTAATTTCCCTTTGTAGTGTGTATTTAACATAAAATGGACACATGTACTCTGGGGTCCTTGCTGTTTGTTAGTTATTTCTCTTGCAAAATCTGATGTCCTGGAGAGACATGCTCCATTTAGAAATTTAGATTCAGCAGTTAAAATCTCTGCTTTTCAGAGTATCACACATCTTATTTTTAGTAAGAGAGGCTAATCTGTGTGATTATCTCCTCTCTCCCTCCCACCCTCATGCCCAACCTTGGAATTTCTTTCTATCACTTACCAGTGTGTTAAGATGCCTCTCACACTTGGAGAGCTGTTATGAGCTGCAGAAAGGAAAGAAATAGCAAGTGTAGACTGGGAGAGTGCAGTGTGAAGATTCTGTAGAGAAGGTGGTGTTTACAGGAAACTCAGAAATAATGAGGCTGATAAACTCTAGCCCAGACCTGGCTCCCTTTAGACAAAAATACGTCAATATTGGGAAAAGTCCAGTGCAGAAAAATCTCATGAAACACACATTTTCATATCATGAGCTCCCAGTGATTTGTAGGCTAAAACTAGTCCCCCTCTAAGTGCTTTTTAACTATTTCAGACAGGTTATGCTCACTTGTCTTCAGGAACACGTCATTCTCTATCGACCTGGTTCTATCCCCACGCTGCTGCTGTGGCTGTGATGACCCTCAAAAATGCATGGATCTGCAGCATTTGGTGACCACCCTACTATTCCCCTCCATGAGCTCAGTGGAAGACCTTTTTTTCCACTTTTCTACTCCATCTCAAGCATGGAGAAAGATCATCCTCTCAGTTCACCATATTGCTGAAAAGCCCAGACTCTCCTTTCTTATGAGAATTCACTGAGGGCTTGAGACAATGTGAGGAAGTACCACACATAGACTAAGTCACAGCTTCTCCTGAGGAGCTCTGCCTGAGCCACTTTGTGCTGCTCTGGGCTGTCTCCACCTACCCAGAAGAAGCTCAACCCTCACTCCCTCCTTTGGCAAGACTCTAAGATTCTCCATGCTCTGTATTATACCCTACATCTCACCCAGAGACAGGAGGAAATTTTCTCTCACTCTTATCTGAGGCTTACCTCCTGGATATTCATTTTTCTGCCACAAGACTAACTTCTTCTTAAGATATTTGACAATGAAAAATTTCATTCCTTTTAAGAAAAACTCATTCTTATTCGGTCATTCACGTAATTTTCTGACATTAGTACTTCTAATGGTACTTCTAATTAGTACTTCTTATTTAATCAAGCTTAAATAAAATTACCTATGGGATGTCAAGAGTACAATTTAGGTAGACTAAAACAAGCTAATGCCAATTCCTTTTCAATGTCACTTTATGAAGCTTGCAAACATTTGGGGGATCTTGACTCACTGCAGTTCACCCAACAGGAGTCCACTAATATGGAATTTATGGGCTTTGTAGAGTAGTTAGCCTGATGTTTTCCTTTTATCAAACCATGAAAAAAGGATTTTTGAATCCAAATATTAGAAATGTGTTGCAAGAGAAATGTAGTCTGATAAATAAGAACATTTTCTCAGCCCTTTTTAAACAAACAACTCATATTCTCATTACATAACATTTTTATCTAGCTGTTCAGGCAGATTTTTAAGGACTGGTCACTTGACAACATTTTTAAGTGAGGCTGAGTTTTACTTACTGGAAAATATCAAACTTTTTTTAATATTAAATATTTTTAAATTGAAATAATGGCCAAGCACTATTTCTAAAATGAATTACCCAGAATTCTGGCTTTGATTCATCTCAACCCAGTAAATCAATGAAATAACGCTTAGGATTTACAAAGAAATTGTGGATTCTAATCAGTTCCTAATTACCTGTGCTGTGAAAAATCAAAGAAATAGCATGGATTAATGGAATCCCCAGGAAAACCAACATTTTAGCCAATAAATTCATAAGAACTGTTAAGAAGTAGCCAGAAGGATTTATTTAGTATTGATTTTCTTTTCCTGACTCTACAAAAAGTATAGAAAATGAATGAGAATATCTAAAAGGAAAAAAAAAAATAAAAGAAACTTTCACTGACTACATGCATGTATATGCTTGCGTGCGCGTCCGCGCACGCACACACATGATACACATATTTTTGTGGGAGAGGATTCCTGTCCTTTAAATTGCCTGTTGTATATAAATTAGTACAAACTCTCAGCATGAAAATTTGTCAATGGTATTAACATGTCAGCATGTTTCATACTTTTTTCAACCAGGAAATCTATGTCTAGAATGTAACTTAAGGAAATTATCATGAGTGTGAGCAAAGATCTAGCAATAAGAACTACAGCATCTGCAATTTCCATGAAAGCAGAACATTTATGTTTTATTTACCATTTTATCTCCAATGCCTTACATGGTACCTAATAAACACTCAGTTGACAGTCAACATATATATAATATATGTATAAATGGATAAATAAATGAATGCCCTCAATGAAATAAGATTTATCCAGAATCAATGATATTAAATGTTGAGGATATTAGTGAATAAAAGAGCGAAAGTAAAGAAAGTCGTGGGCAAAAATACAACAAACACTTTTTCAAACACAAATGAGATATCACAACATATGTCTAATAAAATTTCCAAAAAGAGAGAACAGAGATAATAAGCTAACGTCAATATTCAAGGAGTAATAGCTATAATTATCTAAAAATGACGAAAAACAAGAAAAGAGAATACTAATTCTACTAAAATTTTACTAAAAAATAGATCCACACAAAGACACAATGTAGTGAAACTTTAGAACAATAAAAACAAGTACCAAAATCGTAAAAGCATCAGAAAGAGGAAAAATGCATAATTTCTTTAGAGTGGTAAAAAAATGGTAAGAAAAGATATATATACAAAATGATATACAATTTTACAAGTAAATCAATTGAAAATTTAAATTACATAGACAACAAATATCAAAACTGACTAAAGAAGGAAAAAAAAAATCTGAATAAACTTCTAATCATTAAACAGTGTGAATCCATAGCTGAAAATCAAGCCATGATATGAACAATAACAGATCTAGATAGATTTACAGAAAATTCTTCCAAACTTCAAAGGAAAAGACAATTTGTATCTCAAACAAAATACTAGGGAGAATAGAAAAATGGGAACTATTCCCAAATCATCATTTTTTTGGTACCTATTATTAGCTTTACTTGTTTTTATTTATTTATTTGTTTATTTATTTATTTATTTTTCCCCTTTTTTCCTTTCGCTCCCCCCATCCCCTTCCCCTCTGGTAACCACCAATCTGTTCTCTGTATCTATGTGTTTGTTTGTTGTTGTCTTACCTTATCTTATGAGGCAAATCGTCTTATGAGGCAACTATAAAATTGATGCCAAGCAAGATGAGAATGGTACGAAGAACAAAATTATAGTCCAATCTTACTTGTAAATATAGACACAAAATTCCTAAAATAAAAAAAAATTAGAGAGCCATATGATTAAATAGATGCAGAAAAAATCCTTTAATAAAATTCAAACCAGTCATCATGAGAATTCTTGTAAAACTAGGCATTGAGGACATTTTTAATCTGATAAAGCGTGTACCAGATACTTCTTGTTCCACAATCTTTCAGCCTACTTTAATTTTGTCAGTTGCTGTGATGCTTAGATTTCTGAAGATGTAAGTTGACAACAACTCTTCTCATCTTCAGTGAATATTTCTCATTTTCTGCCCTGAAGTTTCTCTACGTCACGGGTTAAACATCTGCAGGAACCTACCTGGCACTAACATATGTGCATCCTAGGATTGCTGGATCATATGGTAGTTCAATTTTCAATATTTTGAGGAACCACTATACTGTTTTCCATAACAGCTATACCAGTTTACAGTCTCACCGACAGTGTATAAGAGTGCTCTTTTCTCCACATCCTCATCAGCATTTGTTATCTCCTGTCATTTTGTTCATAGCCATTTTAACAAGTATAAGGTACAAAGTGATATTTCATTGTGGTTTTGATTTGCATTTCCCTGATGATTAGTGATGTTGAGGCTTTTTATACACCTATTCGTCATTTGTACCAATTGGAATAATGTCTCCTCAGTTCCTCTGCACAGTAACTGGACTATTTGCTTTTCTTCTATGGAAATGCATGAGTTCTTTATATATCTTCAATATTAATACCTTATCAGAAATACGGCCTGTGAATATTTTCTCCTATTATGTACTTTGCCTTTTCAATTTATTGTTTCCTTTGCTCTGCAGAAGCTCTTTAGTTTTATGTAGTCCCACTTTATTCTAGCTTTGGTTATCTGTGTTTTGGGTGGCTTACCCAAGAAATCATTGCCAAGACCAATGTCAAGGATTTTTTCCCCGTTTTCTTCTAGGAGTTTTATGGTTTCAGGTCTTATATTTAAGTCGTTGATCCATTTCAATTTGATTTTTGTGAGTGGTATAAGATAAGGGTCCAGTTTCATTTTTCTGCCTGTGGATATTCAATTTTCCCAACACCATTTATTGAAGAGACTATCATTTCCCCATTGTGTGTTCTTTACATCACTGTCAAAAATTAGTTGACCATATATGCTTGTGTTTATGTCTGAGCTCTGTATTCTGTTCCACCGGTCTATATGCCTGTTTTTATGCCAGTACCATATGGTTTTGGTTACTATAGTTTTGTAATATAGCTTGAAATTAGGAAGTATGATGCTTTCAGTTTTGTTCTTCTTTCTTAGAATTGCTTTAACTATTCAGGGTCTTTTGTGGTTCCAGACAAATTTTAGGATAGTTTTTCAATTCTATGAAAAATGACATTGCAATTTTCATAGGGATTGCATTGAATCTATAGATCACTTTGAGTAGTATGGACATTTTCACAATATTAATTCTTCCATCTAGGAGTATGGGATATCTTTCCATTTATTTGTGTCTCCTTTAATCTCTCATCAATGTCTTATAGTTTTCAGTGTACAGGTCTTTCCCTTCTTTGGTTAAACCTATTCCTATGTATTTTTTTGTTTTTGATGCTATTGTAAGTGAGATTGCTTTCTTAATATCTCTTTCAGGTAGTATTTTTGTTAATGTATAGAAATGCAACTGATTTCTGTATGTTGATTTTGTATTCTGCAACTTTACTGAATTCATTTATTAGTTATTAGTTTATTCACTTATTAATTATTCACTAATTAATATATGTAGTGGTATTTTAAGGGAGTCTTTAGGATTTTCTTTATATATCAGAACAAGAACAATTTTGCTAAGTAAAGTATTCTTGGTTGAAAGTTTTTTTTCTTTGAGCACTTTGAATGTATCATCACACTCTCTCCTGGCATGCAAAGCTTCTGCTGAGAAATCAGTTTGGCCTTACTGGAATTCCCTTGAATGTGATAAGCCTTTTTTTCTCTTGCTGCTTTCAAAATTGTCTCTTTGTCCTTGATTTTTTTTTTTTGTGAGGAAGATTAGCCCTGAGCTAACATCCAATGCCAATCCTCTTCTTCTTTTTTTTTTTTTTAATTTTTTGTTTATTGCAGTAACATTGGTTTATAACATTGCATAAATTTCAGGTGTACATCACTATACTTCTATTTCTGCATAGATTACATCATGTTCACCACCCAAATACTGATTACAACCCATCACCACACACATGTGCAGAATTATCCTTTTCGCCCTCCTCCCTCCCCCCTTCCCCTCTGGTAACCACCAATCCGATCTCTGTCTCTATGTGTTTGTTTATTGTTGTTATCTACTACTTAATGAAGGAAATCATACAGTATTTGACCTTCTCCCTCTGACTTATTTCACTTTGCATAATACCCTCAATGTCCACCCATGTTCTCACAAATGGCTGGATTTCATCGTGTCTTATGGCTGAGTAGTATTCCATTGTGTACATATACCACAGCTTCTTTATCCATTCGTCCCTTGGTGGGCACTTAGGTTGCTTCCAAGTCTTGGCTATTGTGAATAACGCTGCAATGAACACAGGGGTGCATGTATCTTTACGCATTGGTGTTTTCAAGTTCTTTGGATAAATACCCAGCAGTGGAATAGCTGGATCATATGGTAGTTCTATCCTTAATTTTTTGAGGAATCTCCATACTGTTTTCCATAGTGGCTGCACCAGTTTGCACTCCCACCAGCAGTGTATGAGAGTTCCCTTCTCTCCACATCCTCTCCAACACTTGTTGTTTCCTGTCTTGTTAATTATAGCCATTCTGATGGGCGTGAGGTGATATCTCATTGTAGTTTTGATTTGCATTTCCCTGATAGTTAATGATTTTGAACATCTTTTCATGTGTCTGTTGGCCATCTGTATATCTTCTTTGGAGAAATGTCTGTTCAGGTCTTTTGCCCATTTTTCAATTGGGTTGTTAGTTTTTTTGTTGTTGAGATGCATGGGTTCTTTATATATTTTGGAGATTAAACCCTTATCAGATGTATGGTTTGCAAATATCTTCTGCCAATTGTTAGGTTGTCTTTTCGTTTTGTTGATGGTTTCCTTTACTGTGCAGAAGCTTTTTAGTTTGATGTAGTCCCGTTTGTTTATTTTTTCTATTGTTTCTCTTGCCCGGTCAGACATGGTGCTTGAAAATATGTTGCTAAGACCGATGTCAAAGAGCGTACTGCCTATGTTTTCTTCTAGAAGTTTCATAGTTTCAGGTCTTACATTCAAGTCTTTAATCCATTTGGAGTCAATTTTTGTGTATGGTGTAAGGTAAGGGTCTACTTTCATTTTTTTGCATGTGGCTATCCAGTTTTCCTAACACCATTTGTTGAAGAGACTTTCTTTTCTCCATTGTATGTTCTTGGCTCCTTTGTCACAGATTAGCTGTCCATAGATGTGTGGGTTTATTTCTGGGCTTTCGATTCTATTCCATTGATCTGTGTGTCTGTTTTTGTGCCAGTACCATGCTGTTTTGGTTACTATAGTTTTGTAGTATATTTTGAAATCAGGGAGTGTGATACCTCCAGCTTTGTTCTTTTTTCTCAGGATTCCTTTAGCTATTTGGGGTCTTTGGTGGTTCCATATAAATTTTAGGATTCTTTGTTCTATTTCTGTGAAAAGTGTTGTTGGAACTTTGATAGGGATTGCATTGAATCTGTAGATTGCTTTAGGAAGTATGGACATCTTAACTATGTTAATTCTTCCAATCCAAGAGCACGGACTATCTTTCCATTTCTTTGTGTCTTCTTCCATTTCATTCAGCAATGTTTTATAGTTTTGCATGTACAGCTCTTTCACCTCTTTGGTTAAGTTTATTCCTAGGTATTTTATTCTTTCTGTTGCAATTGTAAATGGGGTTGTATTCTTAATTTCTCTTTCTGCTACTTCGTTGTTAGTGTATAGAAATGCAACTGATTTCCGTATGTTGATTTTGTATCCTGCAACTTTACCATATTCGTTTATTACTTCTAAAGGTTTTCTGGTGGATTCTTTAGGGTTTTCTATATATAAAATCATGTCAACTGCAAATAGTGACAGTTTCACTTCTTCTTTTCCAATTTGGATCCCTTTTATTTCTTTTTCTTGCCGATTGCTCTGGCTAGGACTTCCAGTACTGTGTTAAATAGGAGTGGTGACAGTGGGCATCCTTGTCTGGTTCCTGTTCTTAGAGGGATAGCTTTCAGTTTTCCACCATTGAGGATGATATTAGCTGTGGGTTTGTCATATATGGTCTCTATTATGTTGAGGTACTTTCCTTCTATCCCCATTTTATTCAGAGTTTTTATCATAAATGGATGCTGTATCTTGTCAAATGCTTTATCTGCATCTATTGAGATGATCATGTGATTTTTATTCTTCATTTTATTAATGTGTTGTATTACGTTGATTGATTTGTTAATGTTGAACCATCCCTGCATACCTGGAATAAATCCCACTCGATCATGGTGTATAATCTTTTTAACGTGTTGTTGTATGCGATTTGCTAGTATTTTGTTGAGGATTTTTGCATCGATGTTCATCAGTGATATTGGCCTGTAATTTTCTTTTTGTGTGTTGTCCTTGTCTGGTTTTGGTATCAGGGTAATGTCGGCTTCGTAGAATGAGTTAGGGAGCTTTCACCCCTCCTCAAATTTTTGGAAGAGTTTGAGAAGGATACGTATTAAGTCTTCTTTGAATGTTTGGTAGAATTCACCAGGGAAGCCGTCTGGTCCTGGACTTTTATTTTTGGGGAGGTTTTTGATTACTGTTTTGATCTCCTTACTGGTGAATGGTCTATTCAAATTCTCTACTTCTTCTTGATCCAGTTTTGGAAGGTTGTATGATTCTAAGAATTTATCCGTTTCTTCCAGATTGTCAAATTGGTTGGCATATAGCTTTTCATAGTATTCTCTTATAATCTTTTGTATTTCTAAGGTGTCTGTTGTAATTTCTCCTCTTTCATTTCTGATTTTACTTATTTGTGCCTTCTCTCTTTTTTTCTTGGTGAGTCTAGCTAAAGGTTTGTCAATTTTGTTGATCTTTTCAAAGAACCAGCTCTTGGTTTTGTCAATTTTTTCTATTTTTTTTTTGCCTCTATTTCATTTATTTCTGCTCTGATTTTTATGATTTCCCTTCTTCTACTGATTTTGGGCTTTGTTTGTTCTTCTTTTTCCAGTTCCTTTAGGTGCATTGTTAGATTGTTTATTTGAGATTTTTCTTGTTTGTTGAGATAGGCCTGTACTGCTATAAACTTCCCTCTTAGAACCTCTGTTTCTGTATCCCATAAATTCTGGCATGTCATATTTTCATTTTCATTTGTCTCCAGGTATTTTTTGATTTTTTCTTTGATTTCTTCGTTGACCCAGTAGTTGTTCAGTAGCATTTTGTTTAATCTCCATGTATTTGTGCCTTTTCTGATTTTCTTCCTATAGTTGATTTCTAGTTTCATACTATTGTGGTCAGAAAAGATGCTTGGTATTATTTCAATCTTCTTAAATTTATGGAGACTTTTTTTGTGGCCTAATACATGATCAATCCTGGAGAATGTTCCATGTGCATTTGAAAAGAACGTGTATTCTTCGGTTTTTGGATGGAATGTTCTGTATATATCTACTAGGTCCATCTGTTCTAGTGTGTCGTTTAAGGCCAATGTTTCCTTATTGATCTTCTGTTTGGATGATCTATCCATTGGTGTATGTGGAGTGTTAAAGTCCCCTACTATTAGTGTGTTACAGTCTATTTCTCTTTTTATATCTGTTAATAATTGCTTTATATATTTAGGTGCACATACATTGGGTGTGTAGATATTTACAAGTGTTATATCCTCTTGTTGGATTGTTCCCTTGATTATTATGTAATGCCCTTCTTTGTCTCTTCTTACAGTTTTTGTTTTAAAGTCTATTTTGTCTGATATGAGTACTGCTACCCCAGCTTTCTTTTCATTGCCATTTGCGTGGAGTATCTTTTTCTATCCCTTCACTTTCAGTTTGTGAGTGTTTTTAGGTCTGAAGTGTGTTTCTTGTATGCAGCATATATATGAGTCTTGTTGTTTTATCCAATCAGCCACCCTATGCCTTTTAATTGGAGTATTTAGTCCCTTGACATTTAAAGTAGCTATTGATAAGCATGTACTTACTGCCATTTTTTAACTTTTTTTTTTCTCAGTGTTTTAGTAGTCCTTCTCTGTTCCTTTCTTCTTCTATACAGAATTGATGGCCACTTTAGTTTGGCCTCTGTCTGAAAGCTGTACTCTTTAACTCCTCTCCTCCCTCATTTTATGTTTTTGATATCATATCTAACCTCTTTTTTGTGCATTTCTATCCATTACCCACTTATCATGGAAATAGATAATTTTTCCTATTTGTGGTCTTCTCTTTTCCCCTTAAATCAGTCCCTTTAACATTTCTTGTAGCACTGGTTTCTTGGTGACAAACTCCTTTAATTTTTGCTTGTCTGGGAAATTTTTGATCTCTCCTTTCATTTTGAATGATAACCTTGCTGGGTAGAGTATTCCTGGCTGTAAGTTTTTTCCTTTTAGCACTTTAAATATATCGTGCCACTCTCTTCTAGCCTATAGGTTTCTGCTGAGAAGTCAGCTGATAGCCTTATGGGGTTTCCTTTGTATGTAACTTGTCTTTCTCTTGTGGCTTTTAGGATTCTCTCTTTATCTTTAATTCTGGACATTTTGATTATGATGTGTCTTGGTGTGGGCCTCTTTGGGTTTATCTTGTTTGGGGCTCTCTGTGATTCCTGTACCTGGATGTCTGTTTCCTTCCTTAGGTTAGGGAAGTTTTCATCTATTATTTCTTGAAATAGATTCTCTGCCCCTTTGTCTCGCTCTTCTCCTTCTGGGACACCTATAACACGGATGTTAGTGCACTTGATGTTGTCCCAGAGGTCTCTTAGACTGTCCTCACTCTTTTTAATTCTTTTCTCTTTTACCTGTTCAGCTTGGGTAATTTCTTCTAGTCTTTCGTCCAGCTCGCAGATCTGTTCTTCTGTATCCTCTACTCTGCTTTTCAGTCCCTCTAGTGAATTTTTCATTTCCAGTATTGTATTCTTCATTTCTGATTGGTTCTTTTTTATATCTTCCATTTCTTTATTGACATTCTCACTGAGCTCATCTATTCTTCTCCCCAGATCAGTGAACATCCTTAACATTCTTAGTTTGAACTCTCTTTTGGGTAGGTTTCTCATTTCTGTTTCACTTAGTTCCTTTTCTGGGGTTTTGTCCTGTTCCCTTACTTGGAATGTATTCCTTTCCCTCTTCATTTTGCCTCTTTCCCTGTGCTTGTGTCTACATATTTGGTAGGTCAGCTACGTCTCCTGCTCTTGGATAGGTGACCTTATATAAGTGATGCCTTAGGAGGCCTTCAGTGTGCTTCCCTCAGTTCTCAATGTTCCAGGGGTGCCCCCTATGTGGGCTACCTGTGCCCTTCTGTTGTGACCACAAGGCTGGCCCCCCCTTTGTCTTTGATTTTTGAGAGCTTGATTATAATATGTCTTGTTGAAGATCTTTTTGATTCACATCTGTTTGGAGATCTTTGAGCTTCATGTAGCTGGCCATATCTCTCCCCAGATTTGTGTTAATGTTTGCTCATTTGAGGACACAGTCATCTCCTCCTACCTTTTTGGCCTGGCTTCAGTGGGGAAAGGCATTCACCTGAAGGTGGCTGTGAGGATGCCAGCTGGATGGGATGCAGTGTCTTTGGTTCCTGGAAGGGCACAGTGGCATAATCTTCATGCAGCTCCATCAGCTGAGGTCAACATGGGCACAAGCTGTGAGGGTCTTCTGTGGCCAATACTGTGGAGGACTTGTGAGTGGCAGTGGTGGCAAGGGCTATTAGGATCCTCAGAGGCTAAGACTGCTGGGCTCTTCCTGTTCTCCTCTTTTTTTTTACCTGTGGAAGCAACTTCTAACTGAGGGGGTCACTCTTGGCACCTGGTCTAGTCTACTGGCACTAAGAGAAGCAGCAGAGCTGGGGTCCTGGGATCAGATACGTGCAAAACTACCACAGCACCTGGGTTCTGGGGCACAGATGCCCTTGCTACAGCAGTGGCATTGGTGTCTAAGGTGTGAGTGTGTGCAGATCTCCCATGGAACTGGGGTCTGGGTCTCTGGAACTTGTCACAGTGACTCCAGCCAGGGGGGTGGGAAGCAGCAGCAGTATGGGCCCTAGGATGATGAGGTGCAGTGGTGGTTTGGGCCCAGGGGGCTGCAGGCAGTAACAGCACAGCCTGGGGATGTTGGGTCAAAGTCTCAACACTAGCCCCTGGGAGCAGTCACTGGACAACTGCAGTTAGTCCTCAGTTGTGGTCCATTTAAGCCACGTGTCAGGACCCAGAGAGCAGTGCTCAGAGCAATGTGTGTGTCTGGGCACTGACCATCAGAGGTCACACCATGACCCTGGGGAGTGGGGCCCAGGACAACAGCATCTCCAGTCCTGTCTATGGTGAAGTGCTGTGGTGTCCTAATCTTGGAGAGCGGTGCAAAGCTATGATGGGACTGTAGAGGCATGTCTCACCTCAGCGACAGCTCTAGTCCTGGGGAATAGATGCAGCGGGGATTCCGGGCAGCTCCGTCACCTGGCATCAGCATTGGTGTAGACCGTGGAAGACTGCGGCAGTAAAGGCTGCAAATGTCCTCAGCGGTGAGCTTGCTGGGGTTCTCCTGCTCTCCTTTTCCCCCGGGGTGACATTCCCCTCAGGGGATGCCTCCTATGCTGAGCTGCTCTGGACTGGGTGGTGGAGTGACACGGGTAAAAAGTCTCCTGTACTTTTCTATGCGGCCATCCTTGGTTTGTGTGCTCTGCAGGACTTTTATTGCTTTTTCCTTGTAGTCCAGAGCTTTCTATGAGCTATTTTTGTCAGTTTGTAGTTGTTTATTGATTGTTTTTGTGGGGAGATGAGTGTTGGGAACTCCTAGCCCTCCATGTTGTTGACATTATCTCTTTCTTTGAGAAATTCTTGAAAATTAGAAAAGAGATAAGATCATGTGTACATAGAAACAGAAAGTGGAGAAATCACCGCTCAAAATATGCGGGAGAAGAGATTCAAACCCCAAACCGAACGCTATGACAAGAGGAGACCCTTGTGCATCCATCTCAGTGAGCATTTGAGTAATTGCCTTCAGAACAGTCAGGTTTATCAAGAAATTTCCCTACCAGGATCAACATAAAGGAGCATTTGTATTTCCCCGCAGGCTGAAGTAGTGGGCTGAATGCTGTGTCTGCAAAGGCGTGACAGTGCTCCTTGGCTTTTGACCCCCAGGAGGAATGCTGAACCCCAACACCCAAGATGAAAACCATCAGAGCACACCTCCCAATAACACACCCT